>NC_056731.1:1654748296-1654785796 GCF_019279795.1 Protopterus annectens | reverse complement strand
GCTAAGCTCTCTCAACTCAGTACTGGCGAAACCTGTCAGGAGGAGAAGGAAACCACACTCACTACAAATCCAGTCTCACATAGACCTACCACGACAACACATAAACACACAAAAACATACTTGGAGGCTCTAAATAAAAATCTGCCTAAGCAGCAGAGACCTCCAAAGCAGACACCCAAGCAACTGCTACCCCAAAACAAAACACGTGCAACACATAGCTCACAAAGCCAGTGTGCCGAACAGTCACATCCCTTAAGGCTAAACAACACACCTGATACACTTGTAATAGGTGACTCTATCATCAAGCACACTGACGTCCCGCTCACCAGGCTGAACAATGAGAAGGACATGGTGAGCTGCCTGTCGGGCGCTAGGATCCGCCACATAACACAAGCACTCAGGTCACTCCAAGGCAAGTACAAATATGACTCAGTCATTGTCCATGCTGGTGTGAATGACCTGAGATGTACCACCCTGGACTACATGAAAAGAGACATACAGGAGCTCTCTGAGAATGTGGCCCAGGCCGGTATGACCCTGACCTTGAGTAGCATCTTACCCTCACCAAGAATGATGCCACAATATGAAGACAAGTATTGGTGTCATTCAAAGGGGATCCAATGCCTGTCAGCCTGGGATGACATGCTCGACAAGCCACAATGCTTCGCTAGGGACAGCTTGCACCTGTCACCCCTGGGCTTTCGGATATTGGCAAAGGCTCTTGCTACCCCCATAGTGCCTTTTTTAGGCAAGGCTCAAAAGACAAACCCACCTCCATAGGTATCACAAGGGATAAGAAACTAAGAGTAATGCTACTCAACGGCAGAAGTCTAAACCTCAAGATGCATGCACTCGAAACTCTCCTTAGCATGGAGAACATCGATATCTGTGCAGTAACAGAAACCTGGTTCAAGGCTCCCGAGAGCACCCCAGCACTACCAAGTTATACCTCATACCATGCTTTTCGGCCCCAAAACTTGGACCGAACCAGAAAAGGAGGGGGAGTATCAATATTCGTCAAAGATACCCACACCTCCAGGTTAGTGGCACAGCACGAAGCATCAGAGACTATCCATGTGCAACTAACAGTGGGTAAAAATGACTTCCAGTTTATAACCTGCTACAGACCACCCTCCCAAACCCAGGAACCCCACTCGGCCTTCCCGAGAACACTGGAAAATATTAAGGTCTCTCCAAACACCATTATACTGGGCAACTTCAACTACCCAAACATAGACTGGGAGCATTACTCTAGCTCCAACACCCTAGCTCAAAGGTTCCTAGAATTTATAAACTCAAATGCTATGGAACAACTTGTTACCACTCCCACAAGAGGGGAAAACATACTGGACCTGATCATCACCAACATGGGGACTCTATGCTCCAGACCAGAAGTGTATCCCTCACTGGTAAGATCAGACCATAAACTAATCTCACTGGATATTCACATCCCGACCCCACCCCCTGCCCAGAAAACCACAGTGAAAAACTTCTCAAAGCAAATTTCACACTCCTCAAAAGTGAGGTGGAATCCTTCAAAGCCACCGGGCCTGTGGAAAATATGGCCCAGACCGCAGAATCCCTTATAAACGCATTCAATGAACACCTTCAGGAATGCATGGATCATGCAAACCCAAATAAAACCAAGACACAATCCTCCAAAGGCAGACGTCCTGTCTGGTGGACCCCAAACTATACAATAGAAGGAGGAAGCTACTACATGATAGAGCAAAATCCCAAAAAGGGAAGGCATCTCTGATCAGTGTTAGCAAAAAACTATGGGCTCTCATAAAATCGTCTAAGGCCAGCTTCAAGAGAAAAATTGCACAGGACACTAAGTATAATCACAAGTCTTTCTTTAGTTATGTTAGGAACCTGGGTGGGAATTCCCAGATATGCTCAGAATTAGTCCAAAATGACAAAATATACACTGAACCCACAGACATTGCCAACATCCTAGCTGACAGGTTCAGCGCAAACGTTTCCCCCCCCCCCATCAAAAGGGCAAATATCTATCCCAGCAGAGTGCTGCCCCCCTGACATCTCAGCTGCTCAGGTAAGAGCCACCCTCTCCAAAGCAAAAAACACAGCATCAATGGGAACAGACGGTGTCCCGGGCAGCGTCCTACATGAACTTCTCGAAGAGCTAAACCCAAACATAAAACTACTGTTCAATCTCAGCCTTACCACAGGATATGTACCCAAAGAGTGGCGTACAGCAACAGTGGTCCCTCTCCACAAAGGTGGTGCCTCAACGGATCCTGGAAACTATCGCCCCATAAGCCTGACTAGCTTGGTCTGCAAAGCTATGGAAAGGATCATCATGGACCTCATAAAAAAAGATATTGGGGACCTACAGACACTGGATCCTACCCAGTTCGGCTTTGTTAAGGGCAGATCCTGCCTCTTAAACCTGGTCGATTACTTTGAAACAGTCACCAAGGCCATTGACGAGGGGAAGGTGGTCCACACAGCCTACCTGGACCTCGCAAAAGCCTTTGATACAATACCCCACTCGGGCATTATAGATAAGCTCACCAGCTTAAATATAAACCCCTATGTCACTAGATTGGTTGCAAACTGGCTCAAGGACAGAACCCACATGGTTAGAATTGCTGGAGCCATGTCAGACTCCAAACCAGTTACAGGTGGCATCCCACAAGGCTCAGTCCTGGGACCTCTCCAGTTTGGTATATATTTCTCGGAGGTACAGGCCAACACGGAAGGACTGTGGCTGACCAAGTTCGCAGATGACTGCAAACTGGACACTATAATTGACTCTCCAGCCGACACAAGCATCCTCCAAAAGGACCTCATAGAAACAGACAACTGGTGCCAGAGCCATGGCCTCAAGCTAAATGCCAAAAAGTGTATAGTCATCCCCTTTGGCAAAAACAAAGTGCCCACAAATTACCACATAGGTGGTAATCCATTAAGTATGGAAGAAGTAATTAGGGACCTGGGGACCCAAGTTGATAGCAATCTCTCATTTGTCAACCACGTGGCCAAAGTGGTTAGAAAAACATTTTATATAGCCCACCTAATCATGAAGGGATTCACATCTAGATCAGGGGAGGTCATCGTGCCTCTTTACTCATCCCTCATCAGGCCCATAATTGAGTACAATGCCCCTTTTGGGATGTACCTTACCAGACACCTGCAGCAACTGGAAAGACCCCAAAAGTACCTCACCAAGAGGATCAAAGGGCTCAAACAGATGCCATATGCTGCCTGGTTAAAGAAACTCCAGCTCTACTCAGTGGCATACCGCCTACTCAGAGGCGATCTGTGCCTGACGTATAAAGCCATGTCCAACCTGGAATTAATGGACATGCTGCACCTCAGAAAATCCAAATCCCATCGAGCTATGCGCTCAAGAGACTTGAACCTCAGCACTGAAATAAATAGGACATGCTGGAGGGACCGATTCATAACCCAAAGGCTCCCTTCACTCTGGAATATAATCCCAGTCCAGGTTAGACAGAGTCCCTCATTGACTCTCTTCATGAGTGGATGGGGGATCATAGGTTTATCCTGGGTATCACTTCTGTGTCACTGTTAGACAGAGGCACAGTATACTGACCTCAAAAAAGGGCATAGCAAAATTAATTTAAAATGGGTGGCGAAAGCCAAACACACTCTGGCTAGGCTTATAAATGCCCTAGGGCAGATAGCCTAGTATGAACCTATGAACCTATATATATATATATATATATATATATATATATATATATATATATGTATATATATGGGTCTACCTGATAAGATCAAAGACCCAGATGATTGAATCCAACATGATTGAGATTACATGAATGAAACCTCAGAAAAAAGAAAAGTGGAAACACTGAACTGCAAAAAAACGAAAAAAGCCGCCAACTTTTTAACACCAGAACAAGCAGTTCCCAGATATCATAACTACCATGCAACACTCTTGGACCATAAATTAAGTTCTCTTATATTTTTGCAGTGGGATTCCGCCCCCCTGCACCCTCCGCACCCCTACCAATTAAATAGATCAACTCTGAGATTGCACTACATTGAAGACAAGGGTAAACACCCATGACATGCCAACATCTGAGTGAGAACCACCTAGTGCAATACTCACATACAGCATTACTATTGTTTCTTAAAGTGGAACTACTCATGAAATGAAAACAACTTCCTTGTATTTTTTTCTTACAGTTTAATATTTTCACTTTTCATTTTTCTGAGGTTTCATTCATGTAGTCTCGATCATGCTTGATTCGATCATCTGGGTCCTCAGTCTTGTCAGGTAGACTCATTTATATATATATATATATATATATATATATGTATTTATATATATATATATATATATATATATATATATATATATATATATATATATATATATATATATATATATATATACATATATATATATATATATATATATGTACATATACATCCACAGCCAATTATCTAGAGCCAAGGTTTATGCCACTGGCTGTTGTGAAGTACGGGGACTAATGTAGATCTTTAGAGCATTACATGTTTTGTCATATAAATTAACTAAATTCAAGCAGCAAAGTGACAGTTTTTACGCGCTAATACAATTTTTAATATATTTCCAAGATTAACATGTTGGAATGGGCTCTTCCTATAAAGCTGGAAAGATTTATAGGTTTTAGTAGCTAAAATAGCAGGTTCAAAACACTGACAGATGTTTGTTCTGCCTTTCATGGAAAATAAAAGAAGTTTCAAATTCATCCATCCTCAATGGTCACTACATTGTTAGCTCAACAGTTGCAGAAAGCTTGTTTTTCTACAACTTTTGTGGCTGAATGTGTAGGGTTAAATTAGTCATCCCAGGGTAGGGGATTGAAAAGATTAGACTATTAAGCACATGTTCCTTAAGTACTGTATACTAAAATCAATAGTCAGAATTTTGTGTTAATGAATGTAGATTGTCTGAGGGCGTTATGTGTTAGTCATAACTACTTGATGCTAGTTTGGATTATGATATACCTAGCTATGTCTCCATGAGAGAAGATAGGCAATCTCAAAGCAGAGATAATGGGGTACTAATTTATATAAGTGAAAAAAAATAAAGGCTATATAGTTGGGATTATTTTTTTAAGATAAATATATATGACTTATATAAGCTATTTTGGCACAGAGGGATACAGTCCTGACTGGGACATATGATTCATGGCTTGGACTATTGATGGAGCTGCAAGAGTTGAGGGGAATGCCCGTCCCGGAAGGAGTCAGATGAGAACTGGCCACAGAATGTACCAATCCATTTGGAGGAAATGTTATAATGCAAAAGCCTCTGATGGGTGATAGCTTTCATAGTGAATATGTAAGAAAATGCATTCACATGGACAGGACATTGTGAGCTCTCAGTGATGTGGTTTGCATGTACTTTTGCCCAGGAGCTGGGGATTTCTTAGATAGGATACTGGTGAAGACCCAGGCTGTCCTCATGACTGCCTGAATGATGCCTCTTAGGCAGCTTTTACTTCTATGTCGGTATGGTAGACTCCAAATCATTGAGAAGTAAATTGGATGAAGGTCAATTGGTGAAGTCTGACTGATGGTCAGCGAGAATGGGGGTAAATATCGCCTTGGAAAAAAATATATACACAAATTTCCCTCTTACAGTTACACTCAAAACTCAGAGACTGTTCATAGCAGTGTACAGTTCAGCACAGGTCTCTGAGAAGGGTTCCTGTAAATGTTCGGAAGAATATTTAATAGTAATTCAAGAAAGTTTTTCTTTAAATATTCTTTTTATGTCTCCTGCTAACTGTGAGCAATCATCTTTCCCATGACCAACTGGTCCATTTGTTCCTTTTTTGCTTTGAGAGCTGCTTGGCACATCCATTGCCCTACAGGGTGAGAGCTGACCAAGAGATTCCTTCATCCAATCAGCCACTGGGGAATTTATGCTGGTCCTGTGATGGCCTATGGGCACATATCCCAATACCACCATTGGGTCATGCAGACTATTGCGCATGTCTGGCTGCATTTGTAGCACACACTGCTTGGGTGGCACAATTTCCATCATAACCCAAACACTATTGGTGTCATGCTTTGTTACTGGCATATACCCTGCCTCAATTGACTATCAGTACAGCAGTAGGCCTTGCCACCTCCCAATTTCACCAGGATGGGTGAGTCCAGATCATTACTGGTGTTAATCTGGTACATTGCACATAGCTCTGGTGATACACCTCAGAAATTACATGACAGAAAGACAATGTACATCAGGAGACACAGGTGGTACAGGGATATGAAGAGAGACTAGCAAAGTAAAATGCATTCTAATATGTTATGTGAAGAGAGACCATAATAACAAATATTTATTTAACTAAAGCACAACTGGACCCATAAGGAGAAGATCTATCAAAAAACAATGCTCAAGGACAATTGTGTATATTCATAGATGAGTGGAGGACAAACAATCTTTATACGTGGATGTCATAGAAAGAAAAGTGGTACACTAGTGGGAATCTCTCACACATTGTGATTTCATAACAAGTAAGAGCAAAATATGAAAGATTATAAAGACACAGAGCTCACTACATCTATTACTCATGGTCTGTCAGTATTTGAGATCTTCAGGACTACAGACTGCATTTCAGAGAAAGATAGTCCCAATCACAGGTCTTATTTACATATCTATCTGTCTATCTATCTATCTATCTATCTATCTATCTATCTATCTATCTATCTATCTATCTATCTATCTATCTATCTATCCAGCCATCATTCATTCATTCAATCATTCATTCATTCATTCATTCAATTTATTCATTCTTGTTTGTTTGTTCAGAATCTGTCTGCTGTTAGATGTACTTGTTTGTATTCAAATGCCTTATATATTTCTGTGTAAGGTTAAGGTGCCCTGAATCTAATGCTTTATCTGGTCATTTAGAATAGATGTGTTTTCAGAGGTACTTGTAGCAGAATGCCATAATTATCTGTATGACAGGATAAAGTAATCTCGATCTGATTTATTATGTCTTTGCACATTACCTGGGAATTTTCTCCTACCAAGAATAAAGATTATTAAATTTTCTTTGCAGCTTATAATAAGCAGTCATCAATGTTATGCTGTGAGGAGTCAGAAAGCTTCTTGATTGACTGTATACTGCCTTATTTGGGCTAGGCTGGACCAGCAAGAACATGTAAAAGAATAGTAGAATTCTTAGAGGCTTTAAACAAAACTTTCAAAACATGCATGCTGCAGGCAACCTAACTTTATATGCAGAATGTAGCTGGAAGTTTCACAATGGTGTTTTGATTTCTGATTTGTTTACATCAAGTACAGCAACCAGAGCATGCTTCCGCAACAGATTTGGTACTCCCCTGCAAGTAGACATGAATTGATCATGTCTAGAAATGATGAATTCCTGCAAGAAGTTCTTTTATCTGTGACCAGCTATAAATTGAAAAACCACCCACAAACTGTATCATAATTGGAAAGTTGCTCACAACCCTATGCAAATGCATCTAATTGACTTTTAGCTTCTGAATGAATCTAAGCCACTGTTCCAGATAAGAAAACCCAACTTCCTAACACATATTGCTTCAACTAAGAGCTGCAGAAATAATTCTGGTAGCATGAGTTGGTGTTTCAGGTACTGCAGTTATTTTCTAAGACATGTTTGTAATGTGTGTGTGTGTGTGTGTTGTCATTTTGCATATTTGAAGGTTCTGATATCTAACTCTACAAATAATGTAAATGGATGTATGTTTACAACATAAGCTGGGTTTTGCATTTTAAACCAGCTTTTCAGATTCATTAGCAGTGAAGAAAGCAACACAATTTGTTAAAGCATGTGGAGACAGTGAGCACTTGATAATTATAGTTCTGTGTAAAAATAACTGACAAATCCCTTTAACTGCACATCTCTGATAAATGAAACTCTTGCAGACAGTTTTCAGAAAAGAAAGAATATAATTGCTAACATCTTAATTCTGTATCATGCTTTTTAGGAACATTCATCTATTTGTCTGTTCTATCATAGAGAACTAAAAAGCAGTATATGTTTTCAAGAGCTTTGTTGTTATGATTTTGACTTTACAGACAACAGAAACATGACGTAGAGTTGAAATCAAATATTTGCAATGCTGATACATATTTATGCACAAATATTTGAATACTGCGTATTTCTCCATGTACACATCCTTCCCAGGTTATCACATAATACTTTTCAGTCATCTTTCTTTTCTGTACTGAGAAAGTTGTGATTCTAATTTCATTATGAGTTAGTGTGTTTTCGATATATGAAGGGGAGTAACCAGAGTTCCACTGTGACTCACTGAGTTACAACTTAACGAAAAGACAATTAGAGACCCACAAGTGGTTGAGTAAGAGATGAGCCCCGTAAGGTAATGTCTTACTTTATACATAGGCCTTTTCAAGATGCAGATAGACAATGAGATTGCATCAGCAAAAATATAAATTACAGAGATATTCAACTTTCAAACAAGTGATTTGTTTACCATAGCTGGCCTTAGGCATAGGCCAACTAAGCGGCCACTCTAGCAGGGGGTGCTCTTCCAGTATTTATTTGGTATAGGTAGATCAGGATGTTGGCACTGACTGGTGTGGGGGGCACGGTGTAGCCCTTTTGCCTAGGGCACCAGTTGACCTAAGCCCGGTCCTGCTGTTTACCACATAATCCTGCAAAATGTCTGTCTCCTTAGAGTATCCAACATAATACCCATGATTAGATCGTATTTTCTATAAAGTGATCTTGAGTTATGAATTTTTCAAGCGCATAAAGGATACCATAATAAACTATATGCAGACTCTGGAGTGTTGCATACTTTTTCTGTAGGTCTTTATGTAGTTGTGTCAGACAGTAACTATATATGATAGCTGAGATTCATGAAAAAAGTAAACACTATATAACTCAATTTTGAGATTCTTCCTGATCTGCCATTATCCTTATCATTTTCCCTTCCACATCCCCTTATGTGTATCTGAGCTCAATTAAAACAGCACACCTGACTCACGATCTGTAGTATCCTTATGCTCCCCCCTTCCACATCCCCTTATGTGTATGCGAGCTCCACTAAAATAGCACACCTGACTCAGGAACTGTAGTATCCTTATGTTCCCCCCTTCCACTTCCCCTTATGTGTATGTCAGCTCCATTAAAACAGCACACCTGACTCAGGTCTGTAGTGTCCTTATGTTCCCCCTTTCCACATCCCCTTATGTGTATCTGAGCTCCATTATAAGAGCACACCTGACTCAGGATCTATAGTATCCTTATGTCCCCCCCTTCTACATCCCCTTATGTGTATGTGAGCTCAATTAAAAGAGCACACCTGACTCATGATCTGTAGTATCCTTATGTTCCCCCCTTCCACATCCCCTTATGTGTATGTGAGCTCCACTAAAATTGCACACCTGACTAAGGATCTATAGTATCCTTATGTTCCCCCCTTCCACATCCCCTTATGTGTATGTGAATTCCACTAAAATAGCACACCTGACTCAGGATCTGTAGTATCCTTATGTTCCCCCCTTCCACATCCCCTTATGTGTATGTGAGCTCCATTAAAACAGCACACCTGACTCAGGTCTGTAGTGTCCTTATGTTCCCCTCTTCCACATCCCCTTATGTGTACGTGAGCTCCATTATAAGAGCACACCTGACTCAGGATCTATAGTATCCTTATGTTCCCCCCTTCTACATCCCATTATGTGTCTGTGAGCTCAATTAAAAGAGCACACCTGACTCATGATCTGTAGTATCCTTATGTTCCCCCCTTCCACATCCCCTTATGTGTATGTGAGCTCCACTAAAATAGCACACCTGACTAAGGATCTGTAGTAACCTTATGTTCCCCCCTTCCACATCCCCTTATGTGTATGTGAATTCCACTAAAATAGCACACCTGACTCAGGATCTGTAGTATCCTTATGTTCCCCCCTTCCACATCCCCTTATGTGTATGTGAGCTCCATTAAAACAGCACACCTGACTCAGGTCTGTGGTGCCCTTATGTTCCCCTCTTCCACATCCCCTTATGTGTACGGGAGCTCCATTAAAAGAGCACACCTGACTCAGGATCTGTAGTATCCGTATGTTTCCCCCTTCCACATCCCCTTATGTGTATGTGAACTCCATTAAAAAAGCACACCTGACTCAGGTCTGTAGTATCTTTGTATTCCCCCTCCACTTCCCCTTATGTGTAGGTGAGCTGAATTAAAGGAGCACACTTGACTCAGGATCTGTAGTATCCTTATGTCCCCCCTTCCACATCCCCTTATGTGTATGTGAGCTCCAGAAAAAAAGCACACCTGACTCAAGATCTCTAGTATCCTTATGTTCCCCCCTTCCACATCCCCTTAAGTGTATGTGAGCTCCATTAAAATAGCACACCTGATTCAGGACGTGTAGTATCCTTATGTTCCCCCCTTCCACATCCCCTTAAGTGTATGTGAGCTCCATTAAAACAGCACATCTGACTCACGATCTGTAGTATCCTTATGTTCCCTGCTTCACACCTCCCCTTATGTGTATTTGAGCTCCATTAAATGAGCACACCTGACTCAGGATCTGTAGTATTCTTATGTTCCCCCTTCCACATCCCCTTATGTGTATGTGAACTCCATTAAAAAAACACATGTGACTCAGGACTGTAGTATCCTTATGTTCCCCCCTTCCACATCCCCTTATGTGTGTGTGAGCTCCATTAAAATAGCACACCTGACTCAAAACCTGTAGTATCCTTATGTTCCCTGCTTCCACATCCCCTTATGTGTATGTTAGCTCCAATAAAACAAAACACCTGACTCAGGTCTGTAGTATCCTTATGTTCCCCCCTTCCACATCCCCTTAAGTGTATGTGAGTTCCATTAAAATAGCACACCTGACTTAGGATCTGTAGTATCCTTACACTCCCTTCTTCCACATCTTCTTATGTGTATGTGAGCTCCATTAAAGGAGCACACCTGACTCAGGATCTGTAGTATCCTTATGTTCCCCCCTTCCACATCCCCTTATGTGCATGTGAGTTCTATTAAAGCAGCACACCTGACTAAGGATCTGTAGTATCCTTATGTTCCCCCCTTCCACATCCCCATATGTGTATGTGAGCTCCATTAAAACAACACACCTGACTCAGGTCTGTAGTATCCTTATGTTCCCCACTTCCACATCTGCTTATGTGTGTTTGAGCTCCATTAAAAGAGCACACATGACTCAGGCTCTGTAGTATCCTTATGTTCACCCCTTCCACATCCCCTTATGTGTACGTGAGCACAATTAAAGGAGCACACCTGACTCAGGATTTGTAGTATCCTTATGTCCCCCCCTTCCACATCCCCTTATGTGTATGTGAGCTCCATTAAAATAGCATACCTGACTTAGGATCTGTAGTATCCTTATGTTCCCTGCTTCCACATCCCCTTTATGGGTATGTGAGCTCCATTACAGGAGAACACCTGACTCAGGATCTGTAGCATCCTTATGTTCCCCCCTTCCACATCCCCTTATGTGTATGTGAGCTCCATTAAAGGAGCACACCTGACTCAGGATATGTAGTATCTTTATGTTCCACCCTTCCACATCCCCTTATGTGTATGTGAGCTCCACTAAAACAGCACACCTGACTCAGGTCTCTAGTATCCTTATGTTCCTCCCTTCCACATCCCATTATGTGTATGTGAGCTCCATTAAAGGAGGACACCTGACTCAAGCTCTGTAGTATCCTTATGTTCCCCCCTTCCATATCCCCGTATGTATATGTGAGCTCCATTAAAGGAGCACACCTGACTTAGGATCTGTAGTATCCATATGTTCCCCCCTTACACATCCCTTATGTGTATGTGAACTCCATTAAAACAGCAAATGTGACTCAGGTCTGTAGTATCCTTATGTTCCCCCTTCCACATCCCCTTATGTGTATGTGAGCTCCATTAAAATAGCACACCTGACTCAGGATCTGTAGTACCCTTAAGTTCCTTGCTTCCACATCTTCTTATGTGTATGTGAGCTCCAGTAAAGGAGCATACCTGACTCAGGATCGGTAGTATCCTTATGTTCCCCCCTTCCACATCCCCTTATGTGTATGTGAGTTCCATTGAAGCAGCACACCTGACTCAGGATCTGAAGTATCCTCATGTTCCCCCGTTCCGCATTCCCTTATGTGTATGTGAACTCTATTAAAACAGCACATGTGAATCAGGTCGGTTGTATCCTTATGTTCCCGGATACAATATGCGGATTGTAAATCCACCAACCTGGTTTATGTTGCCATTTGTCAAACCTGCGACATTTTTTACGTAGGCATGACAACAAGATCTTTAAGGGAACGTATAAGGGAACACCTATATGCTGTCAACAAGGGCAATACCACCAATGCCCTAGCTAAACACATTATAGACAAAGGGTGTTCCCATAATTTTAAATTTCAGGTTTTAGAACTAGTATCCACTTCTAGCCGATTGGGCAATGTTAGGAACACTACGGAAGAAAGGGAGGCCAAATGGATACTTAAGTTACAAGCACATAAGTTTGGCCTAAATGATAGAGTGACATTGAAGCCATTTTTAACCAATAGACCACTTCGACACTAATTCTATATTGTTAATCAATATGATTAGTTTGTTACTCATTTTTTAAAATTGTAGTTAAGTTTTACTTGCTCGTTTGTTTTTTATTAGTTAAGTATATGTTTGAGCACTAGAGCTCTGATTTGTTGTTTTTTAATTGGGTAGTGACATCAGAGTATGTATTTAAGGGGATTTATGTTTCAGTGCTTTTATGTCTGATGAAGCGTTTGTTATAACGCGAAAGCGCTTACTTTGCAGCTGTTTTATTGTTTTATACAATAAATGTGTTTTATTACATCAAAGAGAAGATTTTAATTTACGTTCTGCAGCATATGGTGCACCTTCTCGTCCTTTCACTTGTACATCCCCTTATGTGTGTTTTAGCTCCATGAAAAGAGCACAACTGACTCAGGCACTGTAGTGTCCTTATGTTCCCCCTTCCACATCCCCTTATGCGTATGTGACCTCCATTAAAACAGCACACCTGACTCAGGTCGGTATTATCCTTATGTTCCCCCTTCCACATATCCTTATTTGTGTTTGAGCTCCATTAAAAGAGCACACCCGACTCAGGATCTGTAGTATCCTTATGTTCCCCCCTCCACATCCCCTTATGTGCATGTGAGCTGCATTACAGGAGAACACCTGACTCAGGATCTCTAGTGTCCTTATGTTCCCCCTTCCACATCCCCTTATGTGTATGTGAGCTCGATTAAAGGAGCACACCTGACTCAGGATCTGTAGTATCCTTATGTTCCCCCCTTCCATATCCCCTTATGTGTATGTGAGCTCCATTAAAATAGCACACATGACTAAGGATCTGTAGTATCCTTTTGTTCCCTGCTTCCACATCCCCTTATGTGTATGTGACCTCCATTGAAGAAGTACACCTGACTCAGGATCTGTAGCATCCTTATGTTCCCTGTTTCCACATCTTCTTATGTGTATGTGAGCTACATTAAAGGAGCACATCTAACTCAGCATCTGTAGTATCCTTATGTTCCCCCCTTCCTCATCCCCTTATGTGTATGTGACCTCCATTGAAGCAGCACACCTGACTCAGGATCTGTAGTATCTATATGTTCCCCCCTTCCACATCCCCTTATGTGTATGTGAACTCTATTAAAACAGCACAAGTGACTCAGGTTGGTGGTATCCTTATGTTCCCCCCTTCCACATCCCCTTATGTGTACTTGAGCTCCATTAAAATAGCACACCTGACTCAGGATCTGTATTATCCTTATGTTCCCCCTCTTCCACATCCCCTTATATCTATGTGAGCTCCATTAAAATAGCACACCTGACTCAGGATCTGTAGTATCCTAATGTTCCCCCCTTCCACATCCCCTTATGTGTATGTGAACTCCATTAAAACAGCACAACTCACTCAGGTCTGTAGTATCCTTATGTTCTCCCCTTCCACATCCTCTTATGTGTATGTGATCTCCATTAAAATACCACATCTGACTCACGATTTGTAGTATCCTTATGTTCCCCCTTCCACGTCTTCTTATGTGCATGTGAACTCCATTAAAATAGCACACCTGACACAGGTCTGTAGTATCCTTATGTTCCTCACTTCCACATCTGCTTATGTGTGTTTGAGCTCCATTAAAAGAGCACACATGACTCAGGCTCTGTAGTGTCCTTATGTTCACCCTTTCCACATCCCCTTATGTGTACGTGAGCACCATTAAAGGAGCACACCTGACTCAGGATCTGTAGTATCCTTATGTTCCCCCCTTCCACATCCCCTTATGTGTATGTGAGCTCCGTTAAAATAGCACACCTGACTTAGGATCTGTAGTATCCTTATGTTCCCCCCTTCCACATCCCCTTATGTGTATGTGAACTCCATTAAAACAGCACAACTCACTCAGGTCTGTAGTATCCTTATGTTCTCCCCTTCCACATCCTCTTATGTGTATGTGATCTCCATTAAAATACCACATCTGACTCACGATTTGTAGTATCCTTATGTTCCCCCTTCCACGTCTTCTTATGTGCATGTGAACTCCATTAAAATAGCACACCTGACACAGGTCTGTAGTATCCTTATCTTCCTCACTTCCACATCTGCTTATGTGTGTTTGAGCTCCATTAAAAGAGCACACATGACTCAGGCTCTGTAGTGTCCTTATTTTCACCATATCCACATCCCCTTATGTGTACGTGAGCACCATTAAAAAAGCACACCTGACTCAGGATCTGTAGTATCCTTATGTTCCCCCCTTCCACATCCCCTTATGTGTATGTGAGCTCCGTTAAAATAGCACACCTGACTTAGGATCTGTAGTATCCTTATGTTCCCTGCTTCCACATCCACTTTATGGGTATGTGAGCTCATTACAGGAGAACACCTGACTAAGGATCTGTAGTATCCTTATGTTCCCCCCTTCCACATCCCCTTATGTGTATGTGAGCTCCATTAAAGGAGCACACCTGACTCAGGATCTGTAGTATCCTTATCTTCCCCCCTTCCACATTCTCTTATGTGTATGTGAGCTCCATTAAAATAGCACGCCTGACTCAGGATCTGTAGTATCCTTATGTTCCCCCCTTCCACATCCCCTTATGTGTATGTGAGCTCCATTAAAGGAGGACACCTGACTCAAGCTCTGTAGTATCCTTATGTTCCCCCCTTCCATATCCCCTTATGTGTAGGTCAGCTCCATTAAAGGAGAACACCTGACTTAGGATCTGTGGTATCCTTGTGTACCCCCCTTACACATCCTCTTATGTGCATGTGAACTCCATTAAAACAGCAAATGTGACTCAGGACTGTAGCACCCTTATGTTCCCCCCCTTCTACATCCCCTTATGTGTATGTGAGCTTCATTAAAATAGCACACCTGACTCAGGATCTGTAGTATCCTTATGTTCCCCCTTCCACATCCCCTTATGTGTATTTGAGCTCCAATAAAATAGCACACCTGACTCAGGATCTGTAGTACCCTTATGTTCCCTGCTTCCACATCCCCTTATGTGTATGTGAGCTCCATTGAAGCAGCACACCTGACTCAGGATATGTAGTATCCTTATGTCCCCCCCTTCCACATCTCCTTATGTGCATGTGAGCTCCAACAAAATAGCACACCTGACTCGGGATCTGTAGTATCCTTATGTTCGCCCCTTCTACATCCCATTATGTGCATGTGAGCTCCATTAAAATAGCACACCTTACTCAGGATCTGTAGAATCCTTATGTTCCCCCCTTCCACATCCCCTTATGTGTATGTGAGCTTCATTAAAACAGCACATCTGACTCAGGTTTGTAGTATCCTTATGTTCCCCCCTTTTACATCCCATCATGGTGTGTTTGAACTCCATTAAAAGAGCACACCCGACTCAGGATCTGTAGTACCTTTATGTTCCACCCTTCCACATCCCCTTATGTGTATGTGAGCTCCACTAAAATAGCACACCTGACTCAGGAACTGTAGTATCCTTATGTTCCCCCCTTCCACTTCCCCTTATGTGTATGTCAGCTCCATTAAAACAGCACACCTGACTCAGGATCTATAGTATCCTTATGTCCCCCCCTTCTACATCCCCTTATGTGTATGTGAGCTCAATTAAAAGAGCACACCTGACTCATGATCTGTAGTATCCTTATGTTCCCCCCTTCCACATCCCCTTATGTGTATGTGAGCTCCACTAAAATAGCACACCTGACTAAGGATCTGTAGTATCCTTATGTTCCCCCCTTCCACATCCCCTTATGTGTATGTGAATTCCACTAAAATAGCACACCTGACTCAGGAACTGTAGTATCCTTATGTTCCCCCCTTCCACATCCCCTTATGTGTATGTGAGCTCCATTAAAACAGCACACCTGACTCAGGTCTGTAGTGTCCTTATGTTCCCCTCTTCCACATCCCCTTATGTGTACGTGAGCTCCATTATAAGAGCACACCTGACTCAGGATCTATAGTATCCTTATGTTCCCCCCTTCTACATCCCCTTATGTGTATGTGAGCTCAATTAAAAGAGCACACCTGACTCATGATCTGTAGTATCCTTATGTTCCCGCTTTCCACATCCCCTTATGTGTATGTGAGCTCCACTAAAATAGCACACCTGACTAAGGATCTGTAGTAACCTTATGTTCCCCCCTTCCACATCCCCTTATGTGTATGTGAATTCCACTAAAATAGCACACCTGACTCAGGATCTGTAGTATCCTTATGTTCCCCCCTTCCACATCCCGTTATGTGTATGTGAGCTCCATTATAACAGCACACCTGACTCAGGTCTGTAGTGCCCTTATGTTCCCCTCTTCCACATCCCCTTATGTGTACGGGAGCTCCATTAAAATAGCACACCTGACTCAGGATCTGTAGTATCCATATGTTCCCCCCTTCCACATCCCCTTATGTGTATGTGAACTCCATTAAAAAAGCACACCTGACTCAGGTCTGTAGTATCTTTGAATTCCCCCTCCACTTCCCCTTATGTGTAGGTGAGCTGAATTAAAGGAGCACACTTGACTCAGGATCTGTAGTATCCTTATGTCCCCCCTTCCACATCCCCTTATGTGTATGTGAGCTCCATAAAAAAAGCACACCTGACTCAAGATCTCTAGTATCCTTATGTTCCCCCCTTCCACATCCCCTTATGTGTATGTGAGCTCCATTAAAATAGCACACCTGATTCAGGATGTGTAGTATCCTTATGTTCCCTGCTTCACACCTCCCCTTATGTGTATTTGAGCTCCATTAAAGGAGCACACCTGACTCAGGATCTGTAGTATTCTTATGTTCCCCCTTCCACATCCCCTTATGTGTTTGTGAACTCCATTAAAAAAACACATGTGACTCAGGACTGTAGTATCCTTATGTTCCCCCCCCTTCCACATCCCCTTATGTGTGTGTGAGCTCCATTAAAATAGCACACCTGACTCAGAACCTGTAGTATCCTTAAGTTCCCTGCTTCCACATCCCCTTATGTGTATGTTAGCTCCAATAAAACAAAACACCTGACTCAGGTCTGTAGTATCCTTATGTTCCCCCCTTCCACATCCCCTTAAGTGTATGTGAGTTCCATTAAAATAGCACACCTGACTTAGGATCTGTAGTATCCCTACACTCCCTTCTTCCACAACTTCTTATGTGTATGTGAGCTCCATTAAAGGAGCACACCTGACTCAGGATCTGTAGTATCCTTATGTTCCCCCCTTCCACATCCCCTTATGTGCATGTGAGTTCCATTATAGCAGCACACCTGACTCAGGATCTGTAGTATCCTTATGTTCCGCTCTTCCACATCCCCATATGTGTATGTGAGCTCCATTAAAATAGCACACCTGACAAAGGATCTCTAGTATCCTTATGTACCCCCTTCCACATCCCCATATGTGTATGTGAGCTCCATTAAAACAACACACCTGACTCAGGTCTGTAGTATCCTTAAGTTCCCCACTTCCTCATCTGCTTATGTGTGTTTGAGCTCCATTAAAAGAGCACACATGACTCAGGCTCTGTAGTATCCTTATGTTCACCCCTTCCACATCCCCTTATGTGTACGTGAGCACAATTAAAGGAGCACACCTGACTCAGGATTTGTAGTATCCTTATGACCCCCCTTCTACATCCCCTTATGTGTATGTGAGCTCCATTAAAATAGCATACCTGACTTAGGATCTGTAGTATCCTTATGTTCCCTGCTTCCACATCCCCTTTATGGGTATGTGAGCTCCATTACAGGAGAACACCTGACTCAGGATCTGTAGCATCCTTATGTTCCCCCCTTCCACATCCCCTTATGTGTATGTGAGCTCCATTAAAGGAGCACACCTGACTCAGGATATGTAGTATCTTTATGTTCCACCCTTCCACATCCCCTTATGTGTATGTGAGCTCCACTAAAACAGCACACCTGACTCAGGTCTCTAGTATCCTTATGTTCCTCCCTTCCACATCCCATTATGTGTATGTGAGCTCCATTAAAGGAGGACACCTGACTCAAGCTCTGTAGTATCCTTATGTTCCCCCCTTCCATATCCCCGTATGTATATGTGAGCTCCATTAAAGGAGCACACCTGACTTAGGATCTGTAGTATCCATATGTTCCCCCCTTACACATCCCTTATGTGTATGTGAACTCCATTAAAACAGCAAATGTGACTCAGGTCTGTAGTATCCTTATGTTCCCCCTTCCACATCCCCTTATGTGTATGTGAGCTCCATTAAAATAGCACACCTGACTCAGGATCTGTAGTACCCTTAAGTTCCTTGCTTCCACATCTTCTTATGTGTATGTGAGCTCCATTAAAGGAGCACACCTGACTCAGGATCGGTAGTATCCTTATGTTCCACCCTTCCACATCCCATTATGTGTATGTGAGCTCCATTGAAGCAGCACATCTGACTCAGGATCTGTAGTATCCTTATGTTCCCCCGTTCCGCATTCCCTTATGTGTATGTGAACTCTATTAAAACAGCACATGTGAATCAGGTCGATAGTATCCTTATGTTCCCCCTTCCACATCCACCAACCTGGTTTATGTTGCCATTTGTCAAACCTCCATTTTAAAATAGCACATGACAACAAGATCTTTAAGGGAACACCTTATGCTGTCAACAAGGGCACCACCAATGCCCTTGCTAAACACATTATAGACAAAGGATGTTCCCATAATTTTAAATTTCAGGTTTTAGAACTAGTATCCACTTCTAGCCGATTGGGCAATGTTAGGAACACTACGGGGGAGGCCAAATGGATACTTAAGTTACAGCACATAAGTTTGGCCTAAATGATAGAGTGTATGTGAGCCATTTTAACCAATAGCACACCTGACTCTAATCTCTATATCCTTATGTTCCCCTTCCACATCCCCTTATGTGTATGTGAGCTCCATTTTAAAATAGCACACCTGACTCAGGATCTGTAGTATCCTTATGTTTCACATCCTTTTATGTCTGATGAAGCTTTGTTATAGCACACCTGACTCAGGATCTGTAGCATATGGTGCCTTCTGCCCTTCCACATCCCCTTATGTGTACGTGAGCTCCATTAAAAGAGCACACCTGACTCAGGATCTGTAGTATCCTTATGTTCTGCTTCAACATCCCCTTATGTGTATGTGAGCTCCATTAAAACAGCACACCTGACTCAGGTCTGTAGTATCCTTATGTTCAACCCTTCCACATTCCCTTTTGTGTGTTTGAGCTCCATTAAAAGAGCACACCCGACTGAGGATCTGTTGTATCCTTATGTTCCCCCTTCCACATTCCCTTATGTGTATGTGAGCTCCATTAAAGGTGGACAACTGACTCAGGATCTGTAGTATCCTTATGTTCCCCTCTTCCACATCCCCTTATGTGTATGTGAGCTCCATTAAAGGAGCACACCTGACTCAGGATCTGTAGTATCCTTATGTTCCCCCTTCCACATCCCCTTATGTGTATGTGAGCTCCATTAAAATAGCACACCTGACTCAGGGTCTGTAGTATCCTTTTGTTCCCCCCTTCCACATCCCCTTATGTGTATGTGAGCTCCATTAAAACAGCACACCTGACTCAGGATCTGTAGTATCCTTATGTTCCCCCCTTCCACATCCCCTTATGTGTATGTGAGCTCCATTAAAGGAGCACACCTGACTCAGGATCTGTAGTATCCTTATGTTCCCCCCTTCCTCATCCCCTTATGTGTATGTGAGCTTCATTAAAGCAGCATAACTGACACAGGATCAGTAGTATCCTTATGTTCCTCCCTTCCACATCCCCTTATGTGTATGTGAACTCCATTAGAACAGCACATCTGACTCAGGATCTGTGGTGTCCTTATGTTCCCCTCTTCCACATCCCCTTATGTGTATGTGAGCTCCATTAAAATAGCACACCTGACTCAGGATCTGTAGTATCCTTATGTTCCCCCCTTCCACATCCCCTTATGTGTATGTGAGCTCCATTAAAATAGCACACCTGACTCAGGATCTGTAGTATTCTTATGTTCCCTCTTCCACATCCCCTTATGTGTATGTGAACTCCATTAAAACAGCACAACTCACTCAGGTCTGTAGTATCCTTATGTTCTCCCCTTCCACATCCTCTTATGTCTATGTGAGCTCCATTAAAATAGCACATCTGACTCACGATTTGTAGTATCCTTATGTTCCCCCCTTCCACATCTCCTTATGTGAATGTGAGCTCCATTAAAATAGCACACCTGACTCAGGATCTGTAGTATCCTTATGTTCCCCCATTCCACATCCCATTATGTGTATGTGAGCTCCATTAAAACAGCACACCTGACTCAGGATCTGTAGTATCCTTATGTTCCCCCTTCCACATCCCCTTATGTGTATGTGAGCACCATTAAAGGAGCACACCTGACTCAGGATCTGTAGTATCCTTATGTTCCCCACTTCCACATCCCCTTATGTGTATGTGAGCTCCATTAAAATAGCACACCTGACTCAGGATCTGTAGTATCCTTATGTTCCCTGCTTCTACATCCCCTTTATGGGTATGTGAGCTCCATTAAAACAGCACACCTGACTCAGGATCTGTAGTATCCTTCTGTTCCCTGCTTCCACATCCCCTTATGTGTATGTGAGCTCCATTAAAGGAGCACACCTGATTCAGGATATGTAGTATCCTTATGTTCCCTCCTTCCACATGCCCTTATGCGTATGTGACCTCCATTAAAATAGCACACCTGACTCAGGTCTGTAGTATCCTTATGTTCCCCCTTCCACATATCCTTATGTGTGTTTGAGCTCCATTATAAGAGCACACCTAAGGATATGTAGTATCCTTATGTTCTCCCCTTTCACATCCCCTTATGTGCATGTGAGCTACATTAAAAGAGCACACCCGACTCAGGATCTGTAGTATCCTTATATTCCCCCCTCCACATCCCCTTATGTGTATGTGAGCTCCATTATAAGAGCACACCTGACTCAGGATCTGTAGTATCCTTATGTTCCCCCCTTCCACATCCCCTTATGTGTATGTGAGCTTGATTAAAGGAGCACACCTGACTCAGGTCTGTAGTATCCTTATGTTCCCCCTTCCACATATCCTTATGTGTATGTGAGCTCCATTAAAGGAGCACACCTGACTCAGGGTCTGTAGTATCCTTATGTTCCCCCATTCCACATCCCCTTATGTGTGTGTGAGCTCCATTAAAAGAGCACACCCGACTCAGGATCTGTAGTATCCTTTTGTTCCCTGCTTCCACATCCCCTTATTTGTATTTGAGCTCCATTAAAAGAGCACACCTGACACAAGATCTGTAGTATCCTTATGTTCCCCCATTCCACATCCCCTTATGTGTATGTGAGCTCCATTAAAGGAGCACACCTGACTCAGGATCTGTAGTATCCTTATGTTCCCCCCTTCCACATCCCCTTATGTGTATGTGAACTCCATTAAAACAGCACATGTGACTCAGGATTTGTAGTATCCTTATGTTCCCCCTTCCACATCCCCTTATGTGAATGTGAGCTCCATTAAAATAGCACTCCTGACTCAGGATCTGTAGTATCCTTATGTTCCCCCATTCCACATCCCATTATGTGTATGTGAGCTCCATTAAAATAGCACATCTGACTCAGGATCTGTAGTATCCTTATGTTCCCCCTTCCAAATCCTCTTATGTGTACGTGAGCTCCATTAAAACAGCACACCTGACTCAGGATCTGTAGTATCCTTATGTTCGCCCCTTCCATGTCTCCTTATGTGCATGTGAGCTCAAATAAAATAGCACACATGACTCAGGATCTGTAGTATCCTTATGTTCGCCCCTTCTACATCCCATTATGTGTATGTGTGCTCCATTAAGATAGCACACCTGACTCAGGATCTGTTGTATCCTTAAGTTCCCCCCTTCCACATCCCCTTATGTGTATGTGAGCTCCATTAAGACAGCACATCTGACTCAGGATTTGTAGTATCCTTATGTTCCGCCCTTCCACATCCCCTTATGTGTACGTGAGCTCCATTAAAGAGCACACCTGACTCAGGATCTGTAGTATCCTTATGTTCTCCCCCTTCCATATCCCCTTATGTATATGTGAGCTCCATTAAAATAGCACACCTGACTCAGGATCTGTTGTATCCTTAAGTTCCCCCCTTCCACATCCCCTTATGTGTATGTGAGCTCCATTAAAACAGCACACCTGACTCAGGATCTGTAGTATCCTTATATTCCCCCCTCCACATCCCCTTATGTGTATGTGAGCTCCATTATAAGAGCACACCTAAGGATATGTAGTATCCTTATGTCCCCCCTTTCACATCCCCTTATGTGTATGTGAGCTCCATTAAAATAGCACACCTGACTCAGGATATCTAGTAACCTTATGTTCCCCCCTTCCACACCCCCTTAAGTGTATGTGAGCTCCATTAAAATAGCACACCTGACTCAGGATCTGTAGTATCCTTATATTTCTGCTTCAACATCCCCTTATGTGTATGTGAGCTCCATTAAAACAGCACGCCTGACTCAGGATCTGAGGTATCCTTATGTTTCCCCCTTCCACATCCCTTTATATGTGCACGAGCTCCATTAAAAGAGCACACCCAACTGAGGATCTGTAGTATCCTTATGTTCCCCCTTCCACATTCCCTTATGTGTATGTGATCTCCATTAAAGGTTGACAACTGACTCAGGATCTGTAGTATCCTTATGTTCCCCCCTTCCACATCCCCTTATGTGTATGTGAGCTCCATTAAAATAGCACACCTGACTCAGGATCTGTAGTATCCTTATATTCCCCTCTTCCACATCCCCTTATGTGAATGTGAGCTCCATTAAAATAGCACTCCTGACTCAGGATCTGTAGTATCCTTATGTTCCCCTCTTCCACATCCCCTTATGTGTATGTGAGCTCCATTAAAACAGCACACCTGACTCAGGTCTGTAGTATCCTTATATTCCCCCCTTTCACATACCCTTATGTGTATGTGAGCTCAACTAAAATAGCACATCTGAATCAGGATCTGTAGTATCCTTATGTTCCCCCCCTTCCACATCCCCTTATGTGTATGTGAGCACCATTAAAAAAGCACACCTGACTTAGGATCTGTAGTATCCTTCTGTTCCCCCCTTCCACATCCCCTTATGTGTATGTGAGCTCCATTAAAGCAGCACAACTGACACAGGATCTGTAGTATCCTTATGTTCCCCCCTTCCACATCCCATTAAGTGTATGTGAGCTTCATTAAAACAGCACATCTGAGTCAGGTCTGTAGTATCCTTATGTTCCCCCCTTCAACATCCCCTTATGTGTATGTGAGCTCCATTAAAATAGCACACCTGACTCAGGATCTGTAGTATCCTTATGTTCCCTGCTTCCACATCCCCTTATGTGTATTTGAGCTCCATTAAAGGAGCACACCTGACTCAGGATCTGTAGTATCCTTATGTTCCCCCTTCCACATCCCCTTATGTGTATGTTAGCTCCATTAAAATAGCACACCTAACTCAGGATCTGTAGTATCCTTATGTTCCCCCCTTCCACATCCCCTTATGTGTATGTGAGCTCCATTAAAATAGCACACCTGACTCAGGATCTGTAGTATCCTTATGTTCCCCCCTTCCACATCCCCTTATGTGTATGTGAGCTCCATTAAAACAGCACACCTGACTCAGGATCTGTAGTATCCTTATGTTCCCTGCTTCCACATCCCCTTTATGGGCATGTGAGCTCCATTAAAATAGCACACCTGACTAAGGATCTGTAGTATCCTTATGTTACCCCCTTCCACATCCCCTTATGTGTATGTGAGCTCCATTAAAGGAGCACACCTGACTCAGGATCTGTAGTATCCTTATGTTCCCCCTTCCACATCCCCTTATGTGTATGTGAGCTCCATTAAATGAGCACAGCTGTCTCAGGATCTGTAGTATCCTTATGTTCCCCTCTTCCACATCCTCTTATGTGTATGTGAGCTCCATTAAAATAGCACACCTGACTCAGGATTTGTAGTATCATTATGGTACCCCCTTCCACATCCCCTTTAGTGTATGTGAGCTCCATTAAAACAGCACACCTGACTCAGGTCCGTAGTATCGTTATGTTCCCCCCTTCAACATCCCCTTATGTGTGTTTTAGCTCCATGAAAAGAGCACAACTGACTCAGGCACTGTAGTGTCCTTATGTTCCCCCTTCCACATCCCCTTATGTGTATGTGAGCTCCATTAAAGGAGCACACCTGATTCAGGATATGTAGTATCCTTATGTTCCCTCCTTCCACATGCCCTTATGCGTATGTGACCTCCATTAAAATAGCACACCTGACTCAGGTCTGTAGTATCCTTATGTTCCCCCTTCCACATCCCCTTATGTGTATGTGAGCTACATTAACAGCACACTTGACTCAGGACTGTAGTATCCTTATGTTCCCCCTTCCACATCACCTTATGTGTATGTGAGCTCCATTAAAGGAGCACACCTGACTCAGGATCTGTAGTATCCGTATGTGCCCCCTTCCTCATCTCCTTAGGTGTGTTTGAGCTCCATTAAAACAGCACACCTGAATCAGGTCTGTACTATCCTTGTATTCCCCCTCCACATCCCTTATGTGTAGGTGAGCTCCATTAAAGGAGCACACTTGACTCAGGATCTGTAGTATCCTTATGTTCCCCCCTTCCACATCCCCTTATGTGTATGTGAGCTCCATTAAAGGAGCACACCTGACTCAGGATCTGTAGTATCCTTATGTTCCCCCCTTCCACATCCCCTTATGTGTATGTGAGCTCCATTAAAACAGCACACCTGACTCAGGATCTGTAGTATCCTTATGTTCCCCCCTTCCACATCCCCTTATGTGTATGTGAGCTCCATTAAAATAGCACACCTGATTCAGGATCTGTAGTATCCTTCTGTTCCCTGCTTCCACATCCCATTAAGTGTATTTGAGCTCCATTAAAGCAGCACAACTGACACAGGATCTGTAGTATCCTTATATTCCCCCCTTCCACATCCCGTTATGTGTATGTGAGCTCCATTGAAGCAGCACACCTGAATCAGGATCTGTAGTATCCTTATATTCCCCCCTTCCACATCCCGTTATGTGTATGTGAGCTCCATTGAAGCAGCACACCTGACTCAGGATCTGTAGTATCCTTATGTTCCCCCCTTCCACATCCCCTTATGTGTATGTGAGCTCCATTAAAATAGCACACCTGACTCAGGATCTGTAGTATCCTTCTGTTCCCTGCTTCCACATCCCATTAAGTGTATGTGAGCTCCATTAAAATAGTACACATGACTCAGTATCTGTAGTATCCTTATATTCCATTATGTGAGCTCCATTAAAACAGCACACCTGACTCAGGTCTATAGTATCCTTATGTTCCCCCCCTTCGACATCCCCTTATGTGTATGTGAGCTCCATTAAAATAGTACACCTGACTCAGTATCTGTAGTATCCTTATGTTCCCCCTTCCACATCCCGTTATGTGTATGTGAGCTCCATTGAAGCAGCACACTTGACTCAGGATCTTTAGTATCCTTATGTTCCCCCTTCCACATCCCCTTATGTGTATGTGAGCTCCATTAAAATAGCACACCTGACTCAGGATCTGTAGTATCCTTATGTTCCCCTTCCACATCCCCTTATGTGTATGTGAGCTCCATTAAACAGCACACCTGACTCAGGATCTGTAGTATCCTTATGTTCCCCTTCCACATCCCCTTATGTGTATGTGAACTCCATTAGAACAGCACATCTGACTCAGGATCTGTAGTATCCTTATGTTCCCCTCTTCCACATCCTCTTATGTGTCTGTGAGCTCCATTAAAATAGCACACCTGACTCAGGATCTGTAGTATCCTTATGCTCCCTGCTTCCACATCCCGTTATGTGTATTTGAGCTCCATTAAAGGAGCACACCTGACTCAGGATCTGTAGTATCCTTATGTTCCCCCTTCCACATCCCCTTATGTGTATGTGAGCTCCATTAAAGGAGCACACCTGACTCAGGATCTGTAGTATCCTTATGTTCCCCCTTCCACATCCCCTTATGTGTATGTGAGCTCCATTAAAATAGCACACATGACTCAGGATCTGTAGTATCCTTATGTTCCCCCCTTCCACATCCCCTTATGTGTATGTGAGCTCCATTAAAACAGCACACCTGACTCAGGATCTGTAGTATCCTTATGTTCCCCCCTTCCACATCCCCTTATGTGTCGGTGAGCTCCATTAAAAGAGCACACCTGACTCAGGATCTGTAGTATCCTTATGTTCCCCCTTCCACATCCCCTTATGTGTATGTGAGCTCCATTAAAAGAGCACACCTGACTCAGGATCTGTAGCATCCTTATGTTCCCCCCTTCCACATCCTCTTATGTGTATGTGAGCTCCATTAAAACAGCACACCCGACTCAGGTCTGCAGTATCCTTATGTTCCCCTTTCTACATCCCCTTATGTGTATGTTAGCTCCATTAAAATAGCACACCTGACTCAGGATCTGTAGTATCCTTATGTTCCCCCCTTCCACATCCTCTTATGTGTCTGTGAGCTCCATTAAAATAGCACACCTGACTCAGGATCTGTAGTATCCTTATGTTCCCCCCTTCCACATCCCCTTATGTGTATGTGAGCTCCATTAAAACACACTTGACTCAGGATCTGTAGTATCCTTATGTTCCCCCTTCCACATCCCGTTATGTGTATTTGAGCTCCATTAAAGGAGCACACCTGACTCAGGATCTGTAGTATCCTTATGTTCCCCCTTCCACATCCCCTTATGTGTATGTGAGCTCCATTAAAACAGCACACCTGACTCAGGTCTGTAGTATCCTTATGTTCCCCCCTTCCACATCCCCTTATGTGTGTTTGAGCTCCATTAAAAGAGCACACCCGACTGAGGATCTGTTGTATCCTTATGTTCCCCCTTCCACATTCCCTTATGTGTATGTGAGCTCCATTAAAATAGCACACCTGACTCAGGATTTGTAGTATCCTTATGTTCCCCCCCTTCCACAACCCCTTATGTGTATGTGAGCTCCATTAAAGGTGGACAACTGACTCAGGATCTGTAGTATCCTTATGTTCCCCTCTTCCACATCCCTTTATGTGTATGTGAGCTCCATTAAAATAGCACACCTGACTCAGGGTCTGTAGTATCCTTTTGTTCCCCCCTTTCAAATCCCCTTATGTGTATGTGAGCTCCATTAAAACAGCACAACTGACTCAGGATCTGTAGTATCCTTATTTTCCTCCCTTCCACATCCGCTTATGTGTATGTGAGCTCCATTAAAATATCACACCTGACTCAGGATCTGTAGTGTCCTTGTGTTCCCCCATTCCACATCCCCTTATGTGTATGTGAGCTCCATTAAAACAGCACACCTGACTCAGGTCTGTAGTATCCTTATGTTCCCCTCTTCCACATCCCCTTATGTGTATGTGAGCTCCATTAAAATAGCACACCTAACTCAGTATCTGTAGTATCCTTATGTTCCCCCCTTCCATATCCCCTTTTGTGTATGTGAGCTCCATGAAAAGAGCACAACTGACTCAGGCACTGTAGTGTCCTTATGTTCCCCCTTCCACATCGCCTTATGTGTATGTGAGTTCCATTAAAGGAGCACACCTGACTCAGGATATGTAGTATCCTTAATTTCCCCCATTCCACATCCCCTTATGCGCATGTGACCTCCATTAAAACAACACACCTGACTCAGGTCGGTATTATCCTTATGTTCCCCCTTCCACATCCCCTTATGTGTATGTGAGCTCCATTAAAAGAGCACACCGGAGTCAGGATGTGTAGTATCCTTATGGTGGCCCCTTCCACATGCCCTTATGTGTATGTGAGCTCCATTAAAATAGCACACCTGACTCAGGATCTGTAGTATCCTTATGTTCCCCTTCCACATCCCCTTATGTGTATGTGAGTTCCATTAAGGGAGCACACCTGACTCAGGATCTGTAGTATCTTTTTGTTCCCCACTTCCAGATCCCCTTATGTGTATGTGAGCTCCTTTAAAATAGCACACCTGACTCAGGATCTGTACTATCCTTATATTCCCCCTTCCACAATCCCTTATGTGTATGTGAGCTCCTTTAAAATAGCACACCTGACTCAGGATCTGTACTATCCTTATATTCCCTGCTTCCACAACTCCTTATGTGTAAGTCAGTTCTATTAAAATAGCACACCTGACCCAGGATTTGCAGTATCCTTATGTTCCTCCATTCCACATCCACTTATGTCTTAGTGAGCTCCATTAAAATAGCACACCTGAATCAGGATCTGTAGTATCCTTTTGTTCCCCCCTTCCTCATCCCCTTATGTGTATGTGAGCTCCATTAAAATAGCACACCTGACTCAGGATCTGTAGTATCCTTATGTTCCCCCTTCCACATCCCGTTATGTGTATGTGAGCTCCATTGAAGCAGCACACCTGACTCAGGATCTTTAGTATCCTTATGTTCCTCCCTTCCACATCGCCTTATGTGTATGTGAGCTGCATTAAAATAGCACAGCTGACTCAGGATCTGTAGTATCCGTATGTTCCCCCCTTCCACATCCCCTTATGTGTATGTGAGCTCCATTAAAATACCACACCTGACTCAGGATCTGTACTATCCTTATATTTCTGCTTCCACATCCCCTTATGTGTATGTCAGTTCTATTAAAACAGCACACCTGACTCAGGTCTGTAGTATCCCTATGTTCCTCCTTTCACATACCCTTATGTGTATGTGAGCTCCATTAAAATAGCACACCTGACCCAGGATTTGCAGTACCCTTATGTTCCTCCATTCCACATCCACTTATGTCTTAGTGAGCTCCATTAAAACAGCACACCTGACTCAGGTCTGTAGTATCCTTATGTTCCCTGCTTCCAAATCCCCTTATGTGTATGTGAGCTCCATTACAGGAGCACGCCTGACTCAGAATCTGTAGTATCCTTATATTCTCCCCTTCCACATCCCGTTATGTGTATGTGAGCTCCATTAAAATAGCACACCTGACTCAGGATCTGTAGTATCCTTCTGTTCCCTGCTTCCACATCCCCTTATGTGTATGTGAGCTCCATTAAAATAGTACACCTGACTCAGTATCTGTAGTATCCTTGTGTTCCCCCTTCCACATCCCATTATGTGTATGTGAGCTCCATTGAAGCAACACACTTGACTCAGGATATTTAGTATCCTTATGTTCCTCCCTTCCATATCCCCTTATGTGTATGTGTATGTGAACTCCCTTAGAACAGCACACCTGACTCAGTATCTGTAGTATCTTTATGTTCCCCCCTTCCACATCCCCTTAAGTGTATGTGAGCTCCATTAAATGAGCACAGCTGTCTCAGGATCTGTAGTATCTTTATGTTCCCCCCTTCCACATCCCCTTAAGTGTATGTGAGCTCCATTAAATGAGCACAGCTGTCTCAGGATCTGTAGTATCCTTATGTTCCCCTCTTCCACATCCTCTTATGTGTATGTGAGCTCCATTAAAATAGCACACCTGACTCAGGATCTGTAGTATCCTTATGTTCCCCCCTTCCACATCCCCTTATGTCTATGTGAGCTCCATTAAAACAGCACACCTGACTCAGGTCTGTAGTATCCTTAAGTTCTCCCCCTTCAACATCCCCTTATGTGTATGTGAGCTCCATTAAAATAGCACACCTGACTCAGGATCTGTAGTATCCTTATGTTCCCCCCTTCCACATCCCCTTATGTGTATGTGAGCTCCATTAAAGGAGCACACCTGACTCAGGATCTGTAGTATCCTTATGTTCCCCCTTCCACATCCCCTTATGTGTATGTGAGCTCCATTAAAATAGCACACCTGACTCAGGATCTGTAGTATCCTTATGTTCCCCCTTCCACATCCCCTTATGTGTATGTGAGCACCATTAAAGCAGCACAAGTGACTCAGGTCTGTAGTATCCTTCTGTTCCCTGCTTCCACATCCCATTAAGTGTATGTGAGCTCCATTAAAATAGTACACATGACTCAGTATCTGTAGTATCCTTATATTCCCCCCTTCCACATCCCGTTATGTGTATGTGAGCTCCATTGAAGCAGCACACCTGACTCAGGATCTTTAGTATCCTTATGTTCCCCCCTTCCACATCCCCTTAAGTGTACGTCAGCTCAATTAAAGGAGCACACCTGACTCAGGATCTGTAGTATCCTTATGTTCCTTCCTTCCACATCCCCTTATGTGTATGGAGCTCCATTAAAATAGCACATCTGACTCATGATCTGTAGTATCCTTATGTTCCCCCTTCCACATCCCCTTTTGTGTATGTGAGCTCCATTAAAATAGCACACCTGACTCAGGATCTGTAGTATCCTTATGTTCCCCTCTTCCACATCCCCTTATGTGTATCTGAACTCCATTAAAACAGCACACCTGACTCAGGATTTGCAGTACCCTTATGTTCCTCCATTCCACATCCCATTATGTGTATGTGAGCTCCATTAAAACAGCACACCTGACTCAGGATCTGTAGTATCCTTCTGTTCCCTGCTTCCACATCCCATTAAGTGTATGTGAGCTCCATTAAAATAGCACACCTGACTCAGGATCTGTAGTATCCTTATGTTCCCCCTTCCACATCCCCTTATGTGTATGTGAACTCCATTAAAACAGCACACCTGACTCAGGTCTGTAGTATCCTTATGTTCCTCCTTTCACATACCCTTATGTGTATGTGAGCTCCATTAAAATAGCCCACCTGACTCAGGATCTGTAGTGTCCTTATGTTCCCCCATTCCACATCCCCTTATGTGTACGTGAGCTCACTTAAAGTAGCACACCTGACTCAGAATCTGTAGTATCCTTATGTTCCCCTTCCACATCCCCTTATGTGTATGTTAGCTCCATTAAAATAGCACACCTAACTCAGCATCTGTAGTATCATTATGTTCCCCTTCCACATCCCTTATGTGTATGTGAGCTCCATTAAAATAGCATACCTGACTCTAGATCTGTAGTATCCTTATGTTCCCCTTCCACATCCCCTTATGCGCATGTGAGCTCCATTAAAAGAGCCCACCTGACCCAGGATCTGTAGTATCCTTATGTTCCCCCTTCCACATCCCCTTATGTGTATGTGAGCTCCATTAAAACAGCACAACTGACTCAGGATCTGTAGTATCCTTATGTTCCCCCTTCCACATCCCCTTATGTGTATGTGAACTCCATTAAAATAGCACTCCTGACTCAGGATTTGTAGTAACCTTATGTTCCCCCCTTACACATCCCCTTATGTGTATGTGAGCTCCATTAAAATAGCACTCCTGACTCAGGATCTGTAGTATCCTTATGTTCCCCCTTCCACAACCCCTAATGTGTATGGGAGCTCCATTAAAATAGCACTCCTGACTCAGGATCTGTAGTATCCTTATGTTCCCCCTTCCACATCCCCTTATGTGTATGTGAGCTCCATTAAAACAGCACACCTGACTCAGGATCTGTAGTATCCTTATGTTCCCCCATTCCACATCCCATTATGTGAGCTCCATTAAAATAGGCCACCTGACTCGGGATTTGTAGTATCCTTATGTTCCACCCTTCAACATCCCCTTATGTGTACGTGAGCTCCATTAAAGGAGCACACCTGACTCAGGATCTGTAGTATCCTTATGTTCCCCCCTTCCACATCCCCTTATGTGTATGTGAGCACCATTAAAATAGCACACCTGACTCAGGATCTGTAGTATCCTTATATTTCTGCTTCCACATCCCCTTTATGGGTATGTGAGCTCCATTAAATTAGCACACCTGACTCAGGATCTGTAGTATCCTTATGTTCCCCCCTTCCACATCCCCTTATGTGTATGTGAGCTCCATTAAAACAGCACACCTGACTCAGGTCTGTAGTATCCTTATGTTCCCCCCCTTCAACATCCCCTTATGCGTGTTTGAGCATCATTAAAATAGGCCACATGACTCAGGATTTGTAGTATCCTTATGTTCCCCCCTTCCACATCCCCTTATGTGTATGTGAGCTCAATTAAAGGAGCACACCTGACTCAATACCTGTAGTATCCTTATGTTCCCCCCTTACACATCCCCTTATGTGTATGTGAACTCCATTAAAATAGCACACCTGACTCAGGATCTGTAGTATCCTTATGTTCGCCCCTTCTACATCCCATTATGTGTATGTGTGCACCATTAAAATAGCACACCTAACTCAGAATCTGTGTATCCTTAAGTTCCCCGCTTCGACATCCCCTTATGTCTATGTGAGCTCCATTAAAACAGCACATGTGACTAAGGATTTGTAGTATCCTTATGTTCCCCCTTCCAAATCCTCTTATGTGTACGTGAGCTCCATTAAAACAGCACACCTGACTCAGGATCTGTAGTATCCTTATGTTCCCCCCTTCCACATCCCCTTATGTGTCGGTGAGCTCCATTAAAAGAGCACAACTGACTCAGGATCTGTAGTATCCTTATGTTCCCCCCTTCCACATCCCCTTATGTGTATGTGAGCTCCATTAAAATAGCACACCTGACTCAGGATCTGTAGTATCCTTATGCTCCCTGCTTCCACATCCCTTATGTGTATGTGAGCTCCATTAAAATAGCACTCCTGACTCAGGATCTGTAGTATCCTTATGTTCCCCCATTCCACATCCCATTATGTGTATGTGAGCTCCATTAAAATAGCACACCTGACTCAGGATCTGTAGTATCCTTATGTTACCTGCTTCCACATCCCGTTTATGGGCATGTGAGCTCCATTAAAACAGCACACCTGTCTCAGGATCTGTAGTATCCTTATGTTCTCCCCTTCCACATCCCCTTATGTGTATGTGAGCTCCATTAAAATAGCACGCCTGACTCAGGATCTGTAGTATCCTTATGTTCGCCCCTTCCATGTCTCCTTATGTGCATGTGAGCTCCATTAAAATAGCACATGTGACTCAGATCTGTAATATCCGTATGTTCCCCCCTTCCACATCCCCTTATGTGTATGTGAGCTCCATTAAAATACCACACCTGACTCAGGATCTGTACTATCCTTATGTTCCTCCATTCCACATCCACTTATATCTTAGTGAGCTCCATTAAAACAGCACACCTGACTCAGGTCTGTAGTATCCCTATGTTCCTCCTTTCACATACCCTTATGTGTATGTGAGCTCCATTAAAACAGCACACCTGACCCAGGATCTGTAGTATCCTTATGTTCCCTGCTTCCACATCCCCTTATGTGTATGTCAGTTCTATTAAAACAGCACACCTGACCCAGGATTTGCAGTATCCTTATGTTGCCCCCTTTCACATACCCTTATGTGTATGTGAGCTCCATTAAAACAGCACACCTGATTCAGGATCTGTAGTATCCTTATGTTCCCCCATTCCACATCCCCATATGTGTATGTGAACTCCATTAAACAGCACTTGACTCAGGATTGTAGTATCCTTATGTTCCCCCTTCCACATCCCCTTATGTGTATGTGAGCTCCATTAAATAGCACACCCGACACAGGATCTGTCATATCTTTATGTTCCCTGCTTCCAAATCCCCTTATGTGTATGTGAGCTCCATTAAAATACCACACCTGACTCAGGATCTGTACTATCCTTATATTTCTGCTTCAACATCCCCTTATGTGTATGTGAGCTCCATTAAAACAGCACACCTGACTCAGGATCTGTAGTATCCTTATGTACCCCCCTTCCACATCCTCTTATGTGTCTGTGAGCTCCATTACAGGAGCACACTTGACTCAGGATTTGTAGTATCCTTATGTTCCACCCTTCTACATCCCCTTATGTGTATGTGAGCTTGATTAAAGGAGCACACCTGACTCACGATCTGTAGTATCCTTATGTTCCCCCTTCCATATCCCCTTATGTGTATGTGAGCTCCATTAAAATAGCACTCCTGACTCAGGATCTGTAGTATCCTTATGTTCCCCCTTCCACAATCCCTTATGTGTATGTGAGCTCCATTAAAATAGCACATCTGACTCGGGATCTGTAGTATCCTTATGTTCCCCTTCCACATCCCCTTATGTGTATGTGAGCTCCATTAAAAAGCACACCTGACTCAGAATCTGTAGTGTCCTTATATTCCCCTCTTCCACATCCCCTTATGTGAATGTAAGCTCCATTAAAATAGCACTCCTGACTCAGGATCGGTAGTATCCTTATGTTCCCCCATTCCACATCCTGTTATGTATATGTGAGCTCCTTTAAAACAGCACATCTGACTCAGGATCTGTAGTATCCTTATGTTTGCCCCTTCCATGTCTCCTTATGTGCATGTGAGCTCAAACAAAATAGCACACCTGACTCAGGATCTGTAGTATCCTTATGGTCACCCCTTCTACATCCCATTATGTGTATGTGTGCTCCATTAAAATAGCACACCTGACTCAGGATCTGTTGTATCCTTAAGTTCCCCCCTTCCACATCCCCTTATGTGTATGTGAGCTCCATTAAAACAGCACACCTGACTCAGGATCTGTAGTATCCTTATGTTCCCCCCTTCCACATCCCCTTATGTGTATGTGAGCTCCATTAAAATAGCACACCTGACTCAGGATCTGTAGTATCCTTTTGTTCCCTGCTTCCAGATCCCCTTATGTGTATGTGAGCTCCTTTAAAATAGCACACCTGACTCAGGATCTGTACTATCCTTATATTCCCTGCTTCCACAACTCCTTATGTGTATGTCAGCTCCATTAAAATAGCACACCTGACTCAGGATCTGTAGTATCCTTATGTTCCCCTCTTCCACATCCCCTTATGTGTATGTGAGCTCCATTAAAACAGCACACCTGACTCAGGTCTGTAGTATCCTTATGTTCCCCCCTTCCACATCCCCTTATGTGTATGTGAGCTCCATTAAAATAGCACACCTGACTCAGGATCTGTAGTATCCTTATGCTCCCTGCTTCCACATCCCCTTTATGTGTATGTGAGTTTCATTAAAATAGCACACCTGAACCAGGATGTGTCTTATCCTTATGTACCCTGGTTCCACATCATCCTATGTGTATGTGAGCTCCATTAAAATAGCACACCTGACTCAGGATCTGTAGTATCCTTTTGTTCCCTGCTTCCACATCCCCTTATGTGTACGTGAGCTCACTTAAAGTAGCACACCTGACTCAGAATCTGTAGTATCCTTATGTTCCCCCGTTCCACATCATCCTATGTGTATGTGAGCTCCATTAAAATAGCACACCTGACTCAGGATCTGTAGTATCCTTATGTTCCCCCCTTCCACATCCTCTTATGTGTCTGTGAGCTCCATTAAAATAGCACACCTGACTCAGGATCTGTAGTATCCTTATGTTCCCCCCTTTCAAATACCCTTATGTGTATGTGAGTTTCATTAAAATAGCACACCTGACCCAGGATCTGTCGTATCCTTATGTTCCCTGCTTCCACATCCCCTTATGTGTATGTCAGTTCCATTAAAATAGCACACCTGACCCCGGATCTGTAGTATCCTTTTTTTCCCTGCTTCCACATCCCCTTATGTGTATGTGAGCTCAATTACAGGAGCACGCCTGACTCAGGATCTGTAGTATCCTTATGTTCCCCCCTTCCACATCCCTGTATGTGTATGTGAACTCCATTAAACAGCACTTGACTCAGGACTGTAGTATCCTTATGTTCCCCCTTCCACATCCCCTTATGTGTATGTGAACTCCATTAAAACAGCACACCTGACTCAGGATCTGTAGTATCCTTTTGTTCCCCCCTTCCACATCCCCTTATGTGTATGTGAGCTCCTTTAAAATAGCACACCTGATTCAGGATCTGTAGTATCCTTCTGTTCCCCTTACACATCTCGTTATGTGTATGTGAGCTCCATTGAAGCAGCACACCTGAATCAGGATCTGTAGTATCCTTATATTCTCCCCTTCCACATCCCGTTATGTGTATGTGAGCTCCATTAAAATAGCACACCTGACTCAGGATCTGTAGTATCCTTCTGTTCCCTGCTTCCACATCCCCTTATGTGTATGTGAGCTCCATTAAAATAGTACACCTGACTCAGTATCTGTAGTATCCTTATGTTCCCCCCTTCAATATCCCCTTATGTGTATGTTAGCTCCATTAAAATAGCACACCTAACTCAGTATCTGTAGTATCCTTATGTTCCCCCCTTCCATATCCCCTTTTGTGTATGTGAGCTCCAAAAAAGGAGCACAGCTGTCTCAGGATCTCTAGTATCCTTATGTTCCCCTCTTCCACATCCCCTTATGTGTATGTGAGCTCCATTAAAATAGCACACCTGACTCAGGATTTGTAGTATCCTTATGTTCCCCCCTTCCACATCCCATTTAGTGTATGTGAGCTCCATTAAAATAGCACACCTGACTCAGGATCTGTAGTATCCTTATGGTCACCCCTTCTACATCCCATTATGTGTATGTGTGCTCCATTAAGATAGCACACCTGACTCAGGATCTGTTGTATCCTTAAGTTCCCCCTTCCACATCCCCTTATGTGTATGTGAGCTCCATTAAAGGAGCACACCTGACTCAGGATCTGTAGTATCCTTATGTTCCCCCTTCCACATCCCCTTATGTGTATGTGAGCTCCATTAAAACAGCACACCTGACTCAGGATCTGTAGTATCCTTATGTTCCCCCCTTCCACATCCCCTTATGTGTATGTGAGCTCCATTAAAATAGCACACCTGACTCAGGATCTGTAGTATCCTTATGTTCCCCCTTCCACAACCCCTTATGTGTATGTGAGCTCCATTAAAATAGCACATCTGACTCGGGATCTGTAGCATCCTTATGTTCCCCTTCCACATCCCGTTATGTGTATGTGAGCTCCATTAAAATAGCACCTGACTCAGGATCTGTAGTATCCTTATATTCCCATCTATGTGACTAAGACATGACTAGATCTAGTCCTTAGTCACATCTATGATAATCTGAATTATCGTATTTCCTTATGTCTCCATAGGAGCCCCTAAATAACCTATCATCTGTATCTAGTCCCACTTTGTTTAAAAAAAGGTCTGTAGTTTTTATTTCCCC
>NC_056731.1:1654725470-1654747796 GCF_019279795.1 Protopterus annectens | reverse complement strand
AGATTTATTCAAAGTTATTTTTCTGTGTGCAAAGAACTGTTTTTGTTTCATAAATAGTCAAACTCTCTGAGGAACAAATAACATGCTATCAATCAACTTGTTTCTCTTTGTGATAGAGACCTAAGGTTAGTAATTTGATACATTTTCTTTCTCTTCTTGTTTTAAATAATGGCATTCTTTTTAAACTATACATTTAGTGAGGGGTGGGGGAGGGCAAGGAGAGAAGTATGATGAAAAATATGGAAAAAGAGAAATAATAACTTATTAGTTCTTTAAAACTATATATGCTGTTTAAACACTGTTGCTAAATATTATACCATGACTTTATTGCTTATACATGATTACAAATAATATGTCATGATATAATTGCAAATAATTAGAACTAAAATAGTTGTAAGTAATATGTTTTATGTTTAACTTTATTAATACAAACAGCAAGTAACATTTCTTTGTAGATACTCTTTGTAGCTTCCTTTTTTTTCTCTCTTCTTCTCTCTCTCTCTTTCTTTTTTTTTCTCTACTCTCTTCCTTTTCTTTTTTTTCTCTCTCTCTCTTTCTCTCTTATAAGTACAGTTATATGCTTCTGATAATACTAATATATGTATATAATAAGATTTGTATGAGAAAATGAAAAGGGGCATATAAAAATAAGTTATATAATATGTTAAATAACTGTAGGCTTGGTTTCACTGTCATAGAGACTGTAATGACTTGTAAAATACTTCGCGAAGGTTTTGCACTGTTTAGTTTCATTTGTATTACTAAATGAATGTCAGTCACTTGCATTTACTAAAATTCCCGCCAGAATGTTAAGGGAGACAATTTGGGATGTGGGTTACCTCGTGAATAGTGTCCTCGAGTTGTTTTAAAAGCTTCAACACTCAGAATACATGCAGAGAAGCTGAATGCAGTCATTTTGAACTTTGACCCCTGATTTCACACTGACACATCGCAGATTCAAGAAGAACACTGTTCCAGGAAGTAGAACTGCTGTAAATGCGACTTTGTGATGAAATCGAACTTTATGACATCTAAATGTGAGTTATTCTTTATAACAACTTACTTATTTAAGATGTAATTTATAAAATATGAAAGTTATAATGATTTTAAATGATTCAGTATGCCATAGTAAGCAAGTGAGATATTTTAGAAGGCATAGAAGGTAAAACATATTTACACATGTTTTTGAAAGCTTACATGACTGCAACATATTAATGTATATAAATACTTATGATTTAAACATATATAATGTTATAAATCATTTGACTTATCTAATTGACAAGCACAAGTATTATTATGATTATATCTTAGAAGAAACTGTCATGTGACATATTTTAAAGCAGCAGTTCAGATATATAAAATACAGATGGCTTTCTTCACAATGATTTATGTATAACTAGGAATTTACATTGCTGTGCAGTATGATTTGTAAACATATGTATGAGTATAAAAATATTTTATTTAACTGGCAATAATAAGTATGAGAAGAAAGCTTTGGTGCAAGTAATTTAAAGTTTTTAAAACTGTTAACTGCATTTCTAAGGCAGAAAGTAGGAATACCCTAATATATGTAATGTCTGGACCATAATAGCCTAAGTTATTGAATCCAAATGAACATAAGAACTTATTTTTACAAACTTTTAATAAACTAATATATAGATATGCCCCTTTTTTTCTCTCTCTCTCTCTCTCTCTCTCTCTCTCTCTCTCTCTCTTCCTTTCTCTCTCTCTCTTCTCGGTTCCCATTATCAAGTTTATTAGAATGCTATTTTGATTATGAGTGTATTATGCAAAATAGATGTACATAGTAATATGAGCTGTTTCTAAATGTTCTTATTTGTTTATATGAAGCTGATTTATAAATTGTTTAGTTTTGTCTTACTAGATAATCTAATTAAATAAGGTTAACTTTAGTTAATAATAGTTAGTATTAAATTGATATGGTGGCAGCTGAGGTACTGCTGCTTAGGATAGGGGGATAACTTGAGTGGTATGTGCTACTCAAAGTTGGAGTTCTTAACTCCAGGCTGGGTGCAATGTTTAATCCTAATATTATTTTCACCTGTTTATTGTTGTTTGTATATAGTTCTGACATCCACAACACATTTTATAAACTCATTGTCACTACAAATAAAAGTGAAGCTTATACAAAATTCCATAAGATTTTCAATAAATACAGTTATAATTAATGGTACACCTAAAGGAGGAGGTATAGTATCACTTATTTTGTTAATTGTTATTCTGATTATATGTTTTATGTGTTTATAAAAGCTAAATTATTTCTCTAAAAGGAATTTCTTTAAACATTAATGGACTGAATAACCCATGTAAAAGGGCAAGTTTAATGAGATACATTAATTTGCATAGGGCCAACTTAGTATTCCTTCAAGAAACACATCTCCTGAAAACGGATATTGATAAATTAGCCACTAATAAATATACAGTCTTGGTTAGTTCAGAACACACTCAGAAAAAAAGAGGAGTGGCTATTTTATGGAATAAAAGTATGCCCATACTAAAACTATTAAGTCTTATAAAGATGATAAAGGAATGTTTTGTATGGTTACAATACAGATTAATGGAAAGACATATACATTAATCAATGTATATTGGATACCAGGAATTGGCATTAATACATTGAAACACCATCTCAATAAGATCATATCATCTTCTATAGGAGATATTATTTTAGCAGATGACTTTAATTGTATCCTACATGAAAAAGATACCACTACTATAGGAAAAAGGAAAATTACATCTAATGCAAAACATTTAAAGGATTTTGTTAATTTATATCATTTGAATGATATTAATAATCAGATAGATTCAAAATCATTACCATACACTTTTTTTCTAACAGATATAAAACTTATTCAAAAATAGATAGAGTCTTTATTTCTAACCAGATGGTAACAGACTTAATTAATTCTAAAATCATTTCGTGTTCTATATCAGATCATAATTCAATTGTCTTTGAGTTTATGATAAAAAGTACTTACAATGTTCAGATCAAAAGGATACCAGCATACTTAACTCAACTAAAAGACTATAAAGATTATATACTTTCAGAAGTACAACATTTTGTAGACTTAAACAATACACCTGAAGTCTCCATTGTTTATATTTGGGATGCTTTAAAATCATATTTATATGGACAAAGTATCATATGGTATAATAATAAAAGGAAATCTTGGGACAAGGAATTACTAGATATTCAAAGCAAATTAGACTCATACAAACATAATAATAAAGAAAATATTATGGACAAAAAAGTAATTGAAGAAATAAATAAATTAAATGAGAAGTACAAAGAAATTTTAACTCATAAAGTTAAAATAACATTAGAGAAATATAAGTTTTTGTCTTACTCAATAAGTCCCAAATACTTACATAGACTTAAAAATAAAACAAAAAGGTTGAATAAACAAAATCATATCAAAGAAATTTTCTCCCCAAGGAAAAAGAAGAATGTTTCTAGTTTACCAGAAATATTAGATGAATTTAGAAATCACTTTCACAAAATTAATCATAATAACATTAACATGGAGCCTAAAGATAAAATAAAGAAATTTATAACTACAAACATGAACAAAAAACTTAATAAACAACAGACTAAACTAATGGATAAAAATATTTCATATACAGAGGTTATTACACAAATAAATAAGCTTAAATCAAACAAAGCACCAGGTAATGATGGTATTATACCAGAGATCTATAAAATTATTCCCAAAAGTACTTATTCATTAATACATAAGGTTTTTATTTTGGCCCAAAATGAGTTAACAACTCCCCCATCTTGGCAATACACATTTATTTCACCAATTTTAAAACCCAATAAAGACCCAACCAGATGCACTTTATATAGACCTATTTCATTACTTAATGTTGACTATAAAATGTTTATGAGTATTTTTGCTGATAGATTAAAGACAATCATCCCAGGCATTATAGATATAGACCAGACAGGCTTTATTGTAAACAGAAATACTTTTGATAATATAAGGAGAACTTTAACGTTAATTTATTTTGCAAATAGGAAAAAGAAAGATTTAACACTTATTAGTCTCGATATAAGTTCAGCATTTGATTCAGTAAGTTGGGACTACTTGTTTATCTTACTGAAGTGCACAAACTTCTCTGATGCATTTGTAAATCTAATTGAACATCTATATAAAGGAGCATTGGCTTACATTAAGATAAGAACATATGTCTCACAAAAAATACCCATTTTAAAAGGTATAAAACAAGGGTGTCCACTCTCTCCACTATTATTTACTTTAATAATGGAGCCTTGGGCTAATTTGATCAGAAACAGTACTGATATAGAAGGATTTGATATAGATGAAAATACAATATCTAAAATTCAACTTTTTGCAGATGATGTTCTAATTACATCAGCAGGATCTAACTCTTCTATGCTGTCCTTATTTGATAAAATTATGGATTTTAAAAATATCTCTGGTTTAATATTCAATGAAGAAAAAACTAAAATATTACCAATATACACACGAAGAAATGTCCTCATTAATGATTTTAACAAATATATACCCAACTCAGGTCAGATAACTTACTTAGGTATAATATTAACTAAAGATATCAAATCTATTATACATAATAATTATGGTACCTGTCTTCTTAATATACAAAATCTTTTCAATAGCTGGAACAATATGTTTTTTACCATGGAAGAGAGACTCACAATTATTAAAATGATAGTATTCCCTAAGATATTATACTTAATACAATCAATAATTATCCCACCTACAAAAATAATTATTAAGAAATTGAATTCACTAATGTTAAATTTCTTATGGGCGCCTAATAGACCTAGGATTGCATTAAAGAAACATACTAATAGCTGGTCTTAAGGGGGCATTTCATTTCCAGACTTTAATTTATATACTATCTCTTCTATTATAAAAGTTATTACTTTGTTAATAGATCAGTCATATGTTGCAAGATGGAAAGATTACTGGGAACTAATTAGCATTCACTTCATGAAAATCTCTTTAATACATAAAAATATTATTGTAAATAACCCCATGTTATGGTTACTAAAAGAATTTTGTACTCCATCCATTACACCAAAATATATAGTTAGTTACCCATTAAAAATTATTATCAGTTATCGTAATTTTATATTCATGCATCCTAAGTATAAGGAATGGAATTTTATTCTATTCCCTATAATGTATACACAAGGTATGCTTTTGTCAACCACCTCTGAAAGAACTCTTTTGGTCACAGAGAATGATCTAAAGTATTGGTATCAGTTGCTGTCTGATAATAAAGTAAAAAATTTAGATTTCTTAAAGCAAGAATTTGATTTGAGAGAAACATGTTGGTTAGAAATTCAGACTTTTAGACAACATCTTATTAATAAAATTGATTTAATGTCTTTAACAGTTAAAGAATCTGTTCCAATACTGATTGATTACTTCATATTAAATTTACAACATAGAGTTTCTGATAAAGGTAAGCTCTCATACATACATAAAATTATCAGAGAAGAAACTCATTACAGTTCAGATACCTATTGGAATTATTTCATTTCCATTAATGGTGAATCACCAAAACAACAAGATAAACAATATATATTGGAATCTGCTTATAAAACTACTTCTTCCATTAATTGGTGACTTTTTACTTGGAAATTTTTACATAGATCCTTCTATACACCTTTAATGATGAATAAAATAAATAATAAAGACAATTTATGTAAAAGATGTAATGTAGAAATAAATGCTGATTGGGCACATATGTTTTATGACTGTATAAATTTGAAGGAATATTGGAAGTTAATCAATGATTTTTTGCAGGCCCTTTTCACAGATAATTTCATTGTTTCTAAATCACTTATATTATTTAACACTCCTGTTCCTAAAAGTGTTAAAAAAGTTAAACTTCCCTTATTATGGTCTATTCTAGCAGTGGCTAGAAAAATAATAACCAGAAATTGGATTTCAGATACCCCTCCTTCATTTAATGAATTTAAAAATGTTATGACTGAAGTGTGTCATATGGAATTGATGACAATAAAATCAAGAACTACTAGAAAAATATCTTATTATATTATATGGGATACTTTACAAAACTTGTTAAAAAAAATCTTAGTTTCAATAGCATGACATTATAGTTTAATCAATTGATTTGATTTGTACTGGATGTCTTTGTAAATACTTTGGTTATTTTATTGAATGTTATAACTATTTCTATTTTAATTGCTTGTATAAAATTGTTATGATATTTATTTTGTATGTTAAAAACAATAAACTTGTTTTAAAAAAAAACAGCACACCTGACTCAGGTTTGTAGTATCCTTATGTTCGCCCCTTCCACATCCCCATAGGTGTATGTGAGCTCCATTAAAACACCACACCTGGCTCAGGTCTGTAGTATCCTTATGTCCCCCCTTCCACATCCCCTTATGTGTATGTGAGCTCCAGAAAAAAAGCACACCTGACTCAGGATCTCTAGTATCCTTATCTTCCCCACTTCCACATCCCCTTATGTGTATGTGAGCTCCATTAAAATAGCACACCTGATTCAGGACGTGTAGTATCCTTATGTTCCCCCCTTCCACATCCCCTTATGTGTATGTGAGCTCCATTAAAGGTGCACACATGACTCAGGATCTGTAGTATCCTTATGTTCCCCTCTTCCACATCCCCTTATGTGTATGTGAACTCCATTAAAATAGGACACCTGACTCAGGATCTGTAGTATCCTTATGTTCCCCCCTTACACATCCCCTTATGTGTACGTGAACTCCATTAAAACAGTACAACTGACTCAGGTCTGTAGTATCCTTATGTTTTCCCCTTCCACATCCCCTTATGTGTATGTGAGCTCCATTAAAATAGCACATCTGACTCATGATCTGTAGTATCCTTATGTTCCCTGCTTTACACATCCCCTTATGTGTATTTGAGCTCCATTAAAGGAGCACACCTGACTCAGGATCTGTAGTATTCTTATGTTCCCCCTTCCACATCCCCTTATGTGTATGTGAACTCCATTAAAAAAACACATGTAACTCAGGACTGTAGTATCCTTATGTTCCCCCCTTCCACATCCCCTTATGTGTATGTGAGCTCCATTAAAATAGCACACCTGACTCAAAACCTGTAGTATCCTTATGTTCCCCCCTTCCACATCCCCTTCTGTGTATCTTAGCTCCAATAAAACAGCACAACTGTCTCAGGTCTGTAGTATCCTTATGTTCGCCCCTTCCACATCCCCTTATGTGTATGTGAGCTCCATTAAAACAGCACAACTGACTCAGGATCTGTAGTATCCTTATGTTCCCCCTTCCACATCCCCGTATGTGTATGTGAGCTCCATTAAAATAGAACACCTGACTAAGGATTTGTAGTATCCTTATGTTCCCCCATTCCAAATCCCCTTATGTGTATGTGAGCTCCAATAAAACAGCACAACTGTCTCAGGTCTGTAGTATCCTTATGTTCCCCCCTTCCACATCCTCTTAGGTGTGTTTGAGCTCCATTAAAGTGCACATCTAACTCAGGCCTTGTAGTGTCCTTATGTTCCTCCCTTCCACATCCCCTTATGTGTACGTCAACTCAATTAAAGGAGCACACCTGACTCAGGATCTGTAGTATCCTTATGTTCTTTCCTTCCACATCACTTTATATGCATATGAACTCCATTAAAACAGCACACCTGACTCAAATCTGTAGTATCCTTATGTTTCCCCCTTGCACATCCCCTTATGTGTCGGTGAGCTCCATTAAAAGACCACAACTGACTCAGGATCTGTAGTATCCTTATGTTCCCCCCTTCCACATCCCCTTTATGTGTATGTGAGCTCCATTAAAATAGCACATCTTACTCAGGATCTGTAGAATCCTTATGTTTCCCCCTTCCACATCCACTTATGTTTAGTGAGCTTCATTAAAACAGCACACCTGACTCAGGTTTGTAGTATCCTTATGTTCGCCCCTTCCACATCCCCATATGTGTATGTGAGCTCCATTAAAACAGCACACCTGGCTCAGGTCTGTAGTGTCCTTATGTTCCCCTCTTCCACATCCCCTTATGTATCCGTGAGCTCCATTAAAATAGCACACCTGACTTAGGATCTGTAGTATCCTTATGTTCCCCGCTTCCACATCCCCTTATGTGTATGTGAACTCCATTAAAAAAGCACACCTGACTCAGGTCTGTACTATCCTTGTATTCCCCCTCCACATCCCTTATGTGTAGGTGAGCTCCATTAAAGGAGCACACTTGACTCAGGATGTGTAGTATCCTTATGTCCCCCCCTTCCACATCCCCTTATGTGTATGTGAGCTCCAGAAAAAAAGCACACCTGACTCAGGTCTGTAGTGTCCTTATGTACCCCTCTTCCACATCCCCTTATGTATCCGTGAGCTCCATTAAAATAGCACACCTAACTTAGGATTTCTAGTATCCTTATCTTCCCCACTTCCACATCCCCTTATGTGTATGTGAGCTCCATTAAAATAGCACACCTGATTCAGGACGTGTAGTATCCTTATGTTCCCCCCTTCCACATCCCCTTATGTGTGTGTGACCTCCATTAAATGAGCACACATGACTCAGGATCTGTAGTATCCTTATGTTCCCCTCTTCCACATCCCCTTATGTGTATGTGAACTCCATTAAAATAGCACACCTGACTCAGGATCTGTAGTATCCTTATGTTCCCCCCTTACACATCCCGTTATGTGTACGTGAACTCCATTAAAACAGCACAACTGACTCAGGTCTGTAGTATCCTTATGTTCTCCCCTTCCACATCCCCTTATGTGTATGTGAGCTCCATTAAAATAGCACATCTGACTCATGATCTGTAGTATCCTTATGTTCCCTGCTTCACACATCCCCTTATGTGTATTTGAGCTCCATTAAAGGAGCACACCTGACTCAGGATCTGTAGTATTCTTATGTTCCCCCTTCCACATCCCCTTATGTGTATGAAAACTCCATTAAAAAAACACATGTAACTCAGGACTGTAGTATCCTTATGTTCCCCCCTTCCACATCCCCTTATGTGTATGTGAGCTCCATTAAAACAGCACAACTGACTCAGGATCTGTAGTATCCTTATGTTCCCCCTTCCACATCCCCTTATGTGTATGTGAGCTCCATTAAAATAGCACTCCTGACTCAGGATCTGTAGTATCCTTATGTTCCCCCTTCCACAACCCCTTATGTGTATGTGAGCTCCATTAAAATAGCACATCTGACTCAGGATCTGTAGCATCCTTATGTTCCCTGTTTCCACACCTTCTTATGTGTATGTGAGCTCCATTAAAGGAGCACACCTAACTCAGCATCTGTAGTAGCATTATGTTCCCCCCTTCCTCATCCCCTTATGTGTATGTGACTTCCATTGAAGCAGCACCCCTGTCTCAGGATCTGTAGTATCTTTATGTTCCCCCCTTCCACATCCCCTTATGTGTATGTGAACTCTATTAAAACAGCACAAGTGACTCAGGTCAGTAGGATCCTTATGTTCCCCCCTTCCACATCCCCTTATGTGTACGTGAGCTACAGTAAAATAGCACACCTGACTCAGGATCTGTATTATCCTTATGTTCCCCCCTTCCACATCCCCTTATGTGTATGTGAGCTCCATTAAAGGAGCACACCTGACTCAGGGTCTGTAGTATCCTTATGTTCCCCTCTTCCACATCCCCTTATGTGAATGTGAGCTCCATTAAAATAGCACACCTGACTCAGGATCTGTAGTATCCTTATGTTCCCCCCTTCCACATCCCCTTATGTGTATGTGAACTCCATTAAAACAGCACAACTCACTCAGGTCTGTAGTATCCTTATGTTCCCCCCTTACACATCCCGTTATGTGTACGTGAACTCCATTAAAACAGCACAACTGACTCAGGTCTGTAGTATCCTTATGTTCTCCCCTTCCACATCCCCTTATGTGTATGTGAGCTCCATTAAAATAGCACATCTGACTCATGATCTGTAGTATCCTTATGTTCCCTGCTTCACACATCCCCTTATGTGTATGTGAGCTCCATTAAAATAGCACTCCTGACTCAGGATTTGTAGCATCCTTATGTTCCCCCTTCCACAACCCCTTATGTATATGTGAGCTCCATTAAAATAGCACATCTGACTCAGGATCTGTAGCATCCTTATGTTCCCTGTTTCCACACCTTCTTATGTGTATGTGAGCTCCATTAAAGGAGCACACCTAACTCAGCATCTGTAGTAGCATTATGTTCCCCCCTTCCTCATCCACTTATGTGTATGTGACTTCCATTGAAGCAGCACCCCTGTCTCAGGATCTGTAGTATCTTTATGTTCCCCCCTTCCACATCCCCTTATGTGTATGTGAACTCTATTAAAACAGCACAAGTGACTCAGGTCAGTAGGATCCTTATGTTCCCCCCTTCCACATCCCCTTATGTGTACGTGAGCTACAGTAAAATAACACACCTGACTCAGGATCTGTATTATCCTTATGTTCCCCCCTTCCACATCCCTTTATGTGTATGTGAGCTCCATTAAAGGAGCACACCTGACTCAGGGTCTGTAGTATCCTTATGTTCCCCTCTTCCACATCCCCTTATGTGAATGTGAGCTCCATTAAAATAGCATACCTGACTCAGGATCTGTAGTATCCTTATGTTCCCCCCTTCCACATCCCCTTATGTGTATGTGAACTCCATTAAAACAGCACAACTCACTCAGGTCTATAGTATCCTTATGTTCTCCCCTTCCACATCCTCTTATGTCTATGTGAGCTCCATTAAAATAGCACATCTGACTCAGGATCTGTAGTATCCTTATGTTCCCTGCTTCACACATCCCCTTACGTATATGTGAGCTCCATTAAATGAGCAAACTTGACTCAAGATCTGTAGTATCCTTATGTTCCCCCCTTCCACATCCCCTTATGTGTATGTGAACTCCATTAAAACAGCACATGTGACTCAGGACTGTAGTAACCTTATGTTCCCCCCTTCCACATCCCCTTATGTGTATGTGAGCTCCAATAAAATAGCACACCTGACTAAGGATTTGTAGTATCCTTATGTTCCCCCATTCCAAATCCCCTTATGTGTATGTGATCTCCATTAAAACAGCACACCTGACTCAGGTCTGTAGTATCCTTATGTTCCCCCCTTCCACATCCTCTTAGGTGTGTTTGAGCTCCATTAAAGTGCACATCTGACTCAGGCCTTGTAGTGTCCTTATGTTCCTCCCTTCCACATCCCCTTATGTGTACGTCAGCTCAATTAAAGGAGCACACCTGACTCAGGATCTGTAGTATCCTTATGTTCCTTCCTTCCACATCACTTTATATGCATGTGAACTCCATTAAAACAGCACACCTGGCTCAAATCTGTAGTATCCTTATGTTTCCCCCTTGCACATCCCCTTATGTGTCGGTGAGCTCCATTAAAAGACCACAACTTACTCAGGATCTGTAGTATCCTTATGTTCCCCCCTTCCACATCCCCTTATGTGTATGTGAGCTCCATTAAAATAGCACATCTTACTCAGGATCTGTAGAATCCTTATGTTTCCCCCTTCCACATCCACTTATGTGTATGTGAGCTTCATTAAAACAGCACACCTGACTCAGGTTTGTAGTATCCTTATGTTCACCCCTTCCATATCCCCATAGGTGTATGTGAGCTCCATTAAAACACCACACCTGGCTCAGGTCTGTAGTATCCTTATGTACCCCTCTTCCATATCCCCTTATGTATCCGTGAGCTCCATTAAAATAGCACACCTGACTTAGGATCTGTACTATCCTTGTATTCCCCCTCCACATCCCTTATGTGTAGGTGAGCTCCATTAAAGGAGCACACTTGACTCAGGATGTGTAGTATCCTTATGTCCCCCCTTCCACATCCCCTTATGTGTATGTGAGCTCCAGAAAAAAAGCACACCTGACTCAGGATCTCTAGTATCCTTATCTTCCCCACTTCCACATCCCCTTATGTGTATGTGAGCTCCATTAAAATAGCACACCTGATTCAGGACGTGTAGTATCCTTATATTCCCCCCTTACACATCCCCTTATGTGTACGTGAACTCCATTAAAACAGCACAACTGACTCAGGTCTGTAGTATCCTTATGTTCTCCCCTTCCACATCCCCTTATGTGTATGTGAGCTCCATTAAAATAGCACATCTGACTCATGATCTGTAGTATCCTTATGTTCCCTGCTTCACACATCCCCTTATGTGTATTTGAGCTCCATTAAAGGAGCACACCTGACTCAGGATCTGTAGTATCCTTATGCTCCCCCTTCCACATCCCCTTATGTGGATGTGAACTCCATTAAAAAAACGCATGTACCTCAGGACTGTAGTATCCTTATGTTCCCCCCTTCCACATCCCCTTATGTGTATGTGAGCTCCATTAAAATAGCACACCTTTCTCAAAACCTGTAGTATCCTTATGTTCCCCCCTTCCACATCCCCTTATGTGTATCTTAGCTCCAATAAAACAGCACAACTGTCTCAGGTCTGTAGATTCCTTATGTTCCCCCCTTCCACATCCCCTTATGTGTATGTGAGCTCCATTAAAACAGCACAACTGAGTCAGGATCTGTAGTATCCTTATGTTCCCCCTTCCACATCCCCTTATGTGTATGTGAGCTCCATTAAAATAGCACACCTGACTCAGGATCTGTAGTATCCTTATGTTCCCTTCTTCTACATTTTCTTATGTGTATGTGAGCTCCATTAAAGCAGCACACCTGACTCAGGATCTGTAGTATCCTTAGGTTCCCCTCTTCCACATCCCCATATGTGTATGTGAGCTCCATTAAAATAGCACACCTGACACAGGATCTCTAGTATCCTTATGTTCCCCCCTTCCACATCTCCATATGTGTATGTGAGCTCCATTAAAACAACACACCTGACTCAGGTCTGTAGTATCCTTATGTTCCCCACTTCCACATCTGCTTATGTGTGCTTGAGCTCCATTAAAAGACCACACATGACTCAGGCTCTGTAGTATCCTTATGTTCCCCCCCTTCCACATCCCCTTATGTGTATGTGAGATCCATTAAAATAGCACACCTGACACAGGATCTCTAGTATCCTTATGTTCCCCCCTTCCACATCCCCATATGTGTATGTGAGCTCCATTAAAACAACACATCTGACTCAGGTCTGTAGTATCCTTATGTTCCCCACTTCCACATCTGCTTATGTGTGTTTGAGCTCCAGTAAAAGAGCACACCTGACTCAGGATCTGTAGTATCCTTATGTTCCCCCCCTTCCACATCCCCTTATGTATATGTGAGCTCCATTAAAATAGCACACCTGACTTAGGATCTGTAGTATCCTTATGTTCCCTGCTTCCACGTCCCCTTTATGGGTATGTGAGCTCCATTACAGGAGAATACCTGACTCAGGATCTGTAATATCCTTATGTTCCCCCCTTCCACATTCCCTTATGTGTATGTGAGCTCCATTAAAGGAGCCCACCTGACTCAGGGTCTGTAGTATCCTTATGTTCCCCCCTTCTACATCTCCTTATGCATATGTGAACTCCATTAAAACAGCACATGTGACTCAGGACTGTAGTATCCTTATGTTCCCCCCTCCCACATTCTCTTATATGTATGTGAGCTCCATTAAAATAGCACGCCTGAGTCAGGATTTGTAGTATCCTTATGTTCCACCCTTCCACATCCCCTTATGTGTATGTGAGCTCCATTAAAACAGCACACCTGACTCAGGTCTGTAGTATCCTTAAGTTCCTTCCTTCCACATCCCCTTATGTGTATGTGATCTCCATTAAAGGAGCACACCTGACTTAGGATCTGTAGTATCCTTATATCCCCCCCTTACACATCCTCTCATGTGTATGTGAACTCCATTAAAACAGCAAATGTGACTCAGGTCTGTAGTATCCTTATATTCCCCCCTTCCACATCCCCTTATGTGTATGTGAGCTCCATCAAAATAGCACACCTGACTCAGGATCTGTAGTATCCTTATGTTCCCCCTTCCAAATCCCCTTATGTTTATGTGAGCTCCATTAAAATAGCACACCTGACTCAGGATCTGTAGTACCCTTATGTTCCCTGCTTCCACATCTTCTTATGTGTAAGTGAGCTCCATTAAAGGAGCACACCTGACTCAGAATCGGTAGTATCCTTATGTTCCCCCCTTCCACATCCCCTTATGTGTATGTGAGCTCCATTGAAGCAGCACACCTGACTCAGGATCTGTAGTATCCATATGTTCCCCCCTTCCACATCTCCTTATGTGTATGTGAACTCTATTAAAACAGCACATGTGACTCATGTCGGAAGTATCCTTATGTTCCCCCCGTCCATATCCTCTTATGTGTACGTGAGCTCCATTAAAATAGCATACCTAACTCAGGATCTGTAGTATCCTTATGTTCCCCCCTTCCACATCCCCTTATGTGAATGTGAGCTCCATTAAAGGAGCACACCTGACTCAGGATCTGTAGTATCCTTATGTTCCCCCTTTCCACATCCTGTTATGTGTATGTAAGCTCCATTAAAATAGCACATCTGACTCAGGATCTGTAGTATCATTATGTTCCCCCCTTCCACGTCTCCTTATGTGCATGTGAGCTCCAACATAATAGCACACCTGACTCAGGATCTGTAGTATCCTTATGTAGTATCCTTATGTTCGCCCCTTCTAAATTCCATTATGTGTATGTGTGCTCCATTAAATTAGCACACCTGACTCCGGATCTGTTGTATCCTTAAGTTCCCCCTTTCCAAATCCCCTTATGTGTATGTGAGCTCCATTAAAACAGCACACATTATGTTACACCCCTTCGACATCCCCTTATGTGTGTTTGAGCATCATTAAAATAGGCCACCCGACTCAGGATTTGTAGTATCCTTATGTTCCCCCCTTCCACATCCCCTTATGTGTATGTGAGCTCCATTAAAGGAGCACAAGACTCAGGATCTGTAGTACCCTTATGTTCTCCCCCTTCCATATCCCCTTATGTGTATGTGAGAGCCATTAAAGGAGCACACCTGACTCAGGATGTGTAGTATATTTATGTCCCCCCCTTACACATCCCCTTATGTGCATGTGAGCTCCATTAAAAGAGCACACCCAACTCAGGATCTGTAGTATCCTTACGTTCCCCCCTTACACATCCCCTTTTGTGTATGTGAACTCCATTAAAGCAGCACATGTGACTCAGGTCTATAGTATCCTTCTGTTCCCCCCTTCCACATCCCCTTATGGTTATATGAGCTCAATTAAAATAGCACACCTGAATCAGGATCTGTAGTATCCTTATGTTCCCCCCTTCCACATCCCCTTATGTGTATGTGAGCTCCATTAAAATAGCACACCTGATTCAGGATCTGTAGTATCCTTCTGTTCCCTGCTTCCACATCCCATTAAGTGTATGTGAGCTTCATTAAAGCAGCACAACTGACACAGGATCTGTAGTATCCTTATATTCCCCCCTTCCACATCACCTTATGTGTATGTAAGCTCCATTAAAAGAATACTACAGACCTGAATCAAATGTGCTGTTTTAATGGAGATCACATACACATAAGGGGATGTGGAAGGGGGGGACATAAAGACAGTAGAGATCATGAGTCAGGTGTGCTGCTTCAATGGAGCTCACATACACATAAGGGGATGTGGAAGGGGGGAACATAAGGATACTACAGATCCTGAGTCAGGTGTGCTCCTTTAATGGAGCTCACATACACATAAGAGGATGTGGAAGCAAGGAACATAAGGATACTACAGATCCTGAGTCAGGTGTGCTATTTTAATGAAGCTCACATACATATAATGGGGTGTGGAAGGGGGGGGGGACATAAGGATACTACAGACCTGAATCACATGTGCTCTTTTAATGGAGTTCACATACATATAAGGGGATGTGTAAGGGGGGAACATAAGGATAGTACAGATCCTGAGTCAGGTGTGCTCTTTTAATGGAGCTCAGACACAGATAAGGGGATGTGGAAGGGCGGAACATAAGGATACTACAGATCCTGAGTCAGGTGTGCTCCTTTAATGGAGTTCACATACACATAAGGGGATGTGGAAGGGGGGAACATAAGGACACTACAGATCCTGAGTCAGTTGTGCTCCTGTAATGGAGCTCACATATACATAAGGGGATGTGGAAGGGGGGAACATAAGGATTCTACAGATCCTGAGTTAGGTATGCTCTTATAATGTAGCTCACATACACATACACATAAGGGGATGTGGAAGAGGGGAACATATGGATACTACAGATCCTGAGTCGGGTGTGCTCTTTTAATGCAGCTCAAACACACATAAGGGGATGTGGAAAGGGGGAACATAAAGATACTACAGACCTGAGTCAGGTGTGCTATTTTAATGGAGCTCACATACACATAAGTGGATGTGGAAGGGGGGAACACAAGCATACTACAGATCCTAAGTCAGGTGTGCTCCTTTAATGGAGCTCACCTACAAATAAGGGGATGTGGAAGGGGGGAACATAAGGATACTACAGACCTGAGTCGGGTGTGCTGTTTTAATGGAGTTCACATACACATAAGGGGGTGTAGAAGGGGGGAACATAAGGATACTACAGATCCTAAGTCACGTGTGCTATTTTAATGGAGCTCACATACAGATATGGGATGTGGAAGGGATGAACATAAGGACACTACAGAGCCTGAGTCAGGTGTGCTCTTTTAATGGAGTTCAAACATGCCTAACGGGATGTTGAAAGGGGGAACATAAGGATACTACACATCCTGAGTCAGGTGTGCTTTTTTAATGGAGCTCACATACACATAAGGAGATGTAGAAGGGGGGAACATAAGGATACTACAGATGCTGAGTCAGATGTGCTCCTGTAATGGAGCTCACATACACATAAGGGGATGTGGAAGCAGGGAACATAAAGATACTACAGATCCTGAGTCAGATGTGCTATTTTAATGGAGCTCACATACACATAAGGGGATGTGGAAGGGAGGAATATAAGGATACTACTGATCCTGAGTCAGGTGTGCTATTTTAATGGAGCTCACGTACACATAAGGGGATGTGGAAGAGAGGAACATAAGGATACTATAGATCCTGAGTCATTTGTCCACCTTTAATGGAGCTCACATACACATACGGGAATGTGGAAGGGTGGGACATAAGGATACAACAGATCCTCAGTCAGGTGTGCTCTTTTAATGGAGCTCAAACATGCAAAAGGGGATGTGGAAAGGGGGAACATTAGGATACTACAGAACTAACTCAGGTGTGCTGTTTTAATGGAAGTCGCATACACATAAGGGGATGTGGAAGGAGGGAACACAAGGATACTACAGATCCTGAGTCAGGTGTGATATTTTAATAGAGCTCACATACACATAAGTGGATGTGGAAGGGCGGAAAATAAGGATACTACAGACCCAGAGTCAGTTGTACTCCTTTAATGGAGCTCACCTACATATAAGGGAATGTGGAAGGGGGGAACATAAGGATTCTACATACCTGAGTCAGGTGTGCTGTTTTAGTGGAGTTCACATACACACAAGGGGATGTAGAAAGGGGGAACATAAGGATACTACAGATCCTAAGTCAGGTGTGCTATTTTTATGGAGCTCACATACACATAAGGGGATGTGGAAGGAGGGAACATAAAGACACAACAGAGCCTGAGTCAGGTGTGCTGTTTTAATGGAGCTCACGTACACATAAGGGGATGTGGAAGGGGGAACATAACGATTCTACAGTCCTGAGTCAATTGCTGTTTAACGGAGTTCACATACACATAAGGGGATGTGGAAGGGGGGAACATAAGGATACTGCAGATCCTGAATCAGTTGTTCTCCTTTAATGGAGCTCACATACACATAAGGGGATGTGGAAGCAGGGAACATAAGGATGCTACAGATCCTGGGTCAGGTGTGCTATTTTAATGGAGCTCACATACACATAAGGGGATGCGGAAGGGGGGAACATTAAGATACTACAGATCCTGAGTCAGGTGTGCTCCTTTAATGGAGCTCATGTACACATAAGTGGATGTGGAAGGGGGGAACATAAGGACACTACAGAGCCTGAGTATGGTGTGCTCTTTTAATGGAGCTCAAAGACACATAAGGGGATGTGGAAGGGGTAATATAAGGATACTACATACCTGAGTCAGGTGTGCTGTTTTAATGGAGTTCACATACACATAAGGGGATGTAGAAGGGGGAACATAAGGATACTACAGATCCTAACGCAGGTGTGCTATTTTTATGGACCTCACATAAACATAAGGGGTTGTGGAAGGAGGGAACATAAGGACACTACAGAGCCTGAGTCAGGTGTGCTGTTTTAATGGAGCTCACATACAAATAAGGGGATGTGGAAGGGGGAACATAAGGATACTACAGTCCTGAGTCAAGTGCTGTTTTAATGGAGTTCACATACACATAAGGCGATGTGGAAGGGGGAACATAAGGATACTACAGTCCTGATACAAGTGCAGTTTAAAGGAGTTCACATACACATACGGGGATGTGGAAGGGGGGAACACAAGGATACTACAGATCCTGAATCAGGTGTTCTCCTTTAATGGAGTTCACATACACATACAGGGATGTGGAAGGGGGGAACATAAGGATACTACAGATCCTGAGTCAGGTGTGCTCCTGTAATGGAGCTCACATACACATAAGGGGATGTGGAAGGGGGGAACATAAGGATACTACAGATCCTGAGTCAAGCATGCTCCTATAATGGAGCTCACATACACATAAGGGGATGTGGAAGCAGGGAACATAAGGATACAACAGATCCTGGGTCAGGTGTGCTATTTTAATGGAGCTCACATACACATAAGGGGATGTGGAAGGGGGGAACATACGGATATTACAGATCTGAGTCACATGTGCTGTTTTAATGGAGTTCACATACATATAAAAGGATGTGGAAGGGGAACCTAAGGATACTACAGATCCTGAGTTGGGTGTGCTCTTTTAATGGAGCTCATGCACACATAAATGGATGTGGAAGGGGGGAACAAAAGGATACTACAGATCCTGAGTCAGGTGTGCTCTTATAATGGAGCTCACATACACATAAAGGGATGTAGAAGGGGGAGTACATAAGGATACTACAGTTCCTGAGTCGGGAGTGCTCTTTTAATGGAGCTCCAACACACATAAGGGGATGTGGAAAGGGGGAACGTAAGGATACACTAGACCTGAGACAGGTGTGCTGTTTTAATGAAGCTCACATACACATGAGGGAATGTGGAAGGGGGGAACATAAGGGTACTAGATATCCTGAGTCAGGTGTGCTATTTTAATGGAGCTCACAAGCACATAAGAGGGATGGGGAAGTGGGGAACATAAAGATATACAGATCCTGAGTAAGTTGTGCTCCTTTAATGGAGCTCATGTACACATAAGGGGATGTAGAAGGGGGAAACATAAGGACAGTACAAAGCCTGAGTCAGGCTCAAACACACATAAGAAGAAGAGGAAGGGGGGTACATAAGGATACTACAGTCCTGAGTCAGGTGTGCTGTTTTAATGGAGCTCACATACACTTAAGGGGATGTGGAAGGGGGGAACATAAGGATACTACAGATCCTGAGTCACGTGTGCTATTTTAATGGAGCTCACATACACATAATGGGATGTGGAAGAGGGGAACATAATGATACTACAGAGTCTGAGTCAGGTGTGCTCCTTTAATGGAGCTCACATACACTTAATGTGATGTGGAAGGGGGGAACATAAGGATACTACAGATCCTGAGTCACGTGTGCTATTTTAATGGAGCTCACATACACATAATGGGATGTGGAAGAGGGGAACATAATGATACTGCAGAGTCTGAGTCAGGTGTGCTCCTTTAATGGCGCTCACATTCACATAAAGGGATATGGAAGGGGGGGACATAAGGATACTACAGATCCTGAGTCAGGTGTGCTGATTCAATGGAGCTCATTTACACACAAGGGGATGTGGAAGCGGGGAACATAAGGATACTACAGATCCTGAGTCAGGTGTGCTCCTTTAGTGGAGCTCACATACACATAAGGGGATGTGAAGGCAGGGAACATAAGGATACTACAGATCCTGAGTCAGATGTGCTCCTTTAATGGAGCTCACATACACATAAGGGGATATGGAAAGGGGGAACATAAGGGTACTACAGATCCTGTGTTGGGTGTGCTCTTTTAATGGAGCTCAAACACACCATAATGGGATGTGGAAGGGGGGACATAAGGATACTACAAACCTGAGTCAGGTGTGCTATTTTAATGAAGCTCACATACACATAAGGGGTTGTGGAAGGGAGAAACATAATGGAGCTCAAACACACCTAAGAGGATGTGGAAGGGGGGAACATAAGGATACTACAGACCTGAGACAGTTGTGCTGTTTTATTGGAGCTCACATACACATAAGGGGATTTGGAATGGGGGAACATAAGGATTCTACAGATCCTGAGTAAGGTGTGCTATTTTAATGGAGCTCACATACACATAAGGGGATGTGGAAGGGGGAACATTAGGATACTACAGATCCTGGGTCAGGTGTGCTCTTTTAATGGAACTCACATACATACAAAAGGATGTAGAAGGGGGGAATATAAGGATACTACAGATCCTGAGTTAGGTGTGCTCTTTTAATGGAGCTCACACACGCATAAAGGGATGTGGAAGGGGGAAACATAAGGATACTACAGATCCTGAGTCAGGCGTGCTCCTGTAATGGAGCTCACATACACATAAGGGGATGTGGAAGGGGGGAACATAAGGATACTACAGATCCTGAGTCAGGTGTGCTCCTTTAATGGAGCTCATGTACACATAAGGGGATGTGGAAGGGGGGAACATAAGGACACTACAGAGCCTGAGTATGGTGTGCTCTTTTAATGAAGCTCAAAGACACATAAGGGGATGTGCAAGGGGAGAATATAAGGATACTACAGACCTGAGTCAGGTGTGCTGTTTTAATGGAGGTCACATACACATAAGGGGATGTGGAAGGGGGGGAATATCAGGATACTACAGATCCTGAGTCAGGTACGCTATTTTAATGGAGCTCAAATACACATAAGGGGATGTGGAAGAGGGGAACATAAGGATACTACAGATCCTGAGTCAGTTGTCCACATTTAATGGAGCTGGGTGCAATGTTTAATCCTAATATTATTTTCACCTGTTTATTGTTGTTTGTATATAGTTCTGACATCCACAACACATTTTATAAACTCATTGTCACTACAAATAAAAGTGAAGCTTATACAAAATTCCATAAGATTTTCAATAAATACAGTTATAATTAATGGTACACCTAAAGGAGGAGGTATAGTATCACTTATTTTGTTAATTGTTATTCTGATTATATGTTTTATGTGTTTATAAAAGCTAAATTATTTCTCTAAAAGGAATTTCTTTAAACATTAATGGACTGAATAACCCATGTAAAAGGGCAAGTTTAATGAGATACATTAATTTGCATAGGGCCAACTTAGTATTCCTTCAAGAAACACATCTCCTGAAAACGGATATTGATAAATTAGCCACTAATAAATATACAGTCTTGGTTAGTTCAGAACACACTCAGAAAAAAAGAGGAGTGGCTATTTTATGGAATAAAAGTATGCCCATACCAAAAACTATTAAGTCTTATAAAGATGATAAAGGAATGTTTTGTATGGTTACAATACAGATTAATGGAAAGACATATACATTAATCAATGTATATTGGATACCAGGAATTGGCATTAATACATTGAAACACCATCTCAATAAGATCATATCATCTTCTATAGGAGATATTATTTTAGCAGATGACTTTAATTGTATCCTACATGAAAAAGATACCACTACTATAGGAAAAAGGAAAATTACATCTAATGCAAAACATTTAAAGGATTTTGTTAATTTATATCATTTGAATGATATTAATAATCAGATAGATTCAAAATCATTACCATACACTTTTTTTCTAACAGATATAAAACTTATTCAAAAATAGATAGAGTCTTTATTTCTAACCAGATGGTAACAGACTTAATTAATTCTAAAATCATTCGTGTTCTATATCAGATCATAATTCAATTGTCTTTGAGTTTATGATAAAAGTACTTACAATGTTCAGATCAAAGGATACCAGCATACTTAACTCAACTAAAAGACTATAAAGATTATATACTTTCAGAAGTACAACATTTTGTAGACTTAAACAATACACCTGAAGTCTCCATTGTTTATATTTGGGATGCTTTAAAATCATATTTATATGGACAAAGTATCATATGGTATAATAATAAAAGGAAATCTTGGGACAAGGAATTACTAGATATTCAAAATAATAT